>NW_027458313.1:0-300000 GCF_050624435.1 Tenrec ecaudatus | reverse complement strand
CTTGAACTGTCTAGGTTAACTGGGGGGTAATTGGACAGTCTAGGTTACCTAGTGGGCACTTGGACTATGTAGTTTACCTAGGATGCACTTGGACTATGTAGGTTAACTAGCGGGCACTTGGACTATCTAGGATACCTAGCAGGCACCTGGACTATGTACGTTCCCTAGCGGGCACTTGGACTATGTAGGTAACCTAATGGTCACTTGGACTGTCTAGGTTACCTAGCGGGAACTTGGACTATGTAGGTTAACTAGCGGGCACTTGGACTATCAAGGTTAACTAGCGGGCCCTTGCTCTATGTAGGTTAACTAGCAGGCCTTTGGACTATGTAAGTTAACTAGAGGGCACTTTGATGATCCTGGTTAACTAGCGGGCACTTGGACTATCTAGGTTAACTAGCGGGCACTTGGACTATCTAGGTTAACTAGCGGGGACTTGGACTATGTAGGTTCCCTAGCGGGCACTTTGATTATGTAGGTTCCCTAGCGGGCACTTGGATTATATAGGTTAACTAGCGGGCCCTTGGACTCAGTAGGTTAACTAGCGTGCACTTGGACGATCTAGGTTAACTAGCGGGTACTTGGACTATCTAGGTTAACTAGCGGGCCCTTGGACTATGTAGATTATCTAGCGGCACTTTGACTATCTAGGTTAACTAGCGGGCCCTTGGACTATGTAGGTTCCAGAGCGGGCACTTGGACTATGTCAGTTAAATACTGGGCACTTGGATTATGTAGGTTAACCAGCGGGCACTTGGACTATCTTGGTTACCTAGCGGGCCTTGGACTATGTACGTTCCCTAGCGGGCACTTGGCCATATATGTTAACTAGTGGGCACTTGGACTATCTATGTTAACTACCGGGCACTTGGACTATGTAGGTTAACTAGGGGACACTTGCACTACGTAGGTTACCTAGCGGCACTTGGACTATGTAGGTTAACTAGCATGCATTTGGACTATGTAGGTTAACTAGAGGACACATGGACGATCTAGGTTAACTAGTGGGCCCTTGGACTATGTAGGTTAATGAACGGGCATTTGGACTATGTAGGTTACCTAGCAGACACTAGGACTGTCTAGGTTACCTAGCGGGCACTTGGCTATCTAGGTTAACAAACGGGCACTTGGACTATCTACGTTGCCTAGCGGGCATTTGGACTATGTAAGTTACCTAGCGGGCACTTGGACTATCTAGGTTACCTAGCGGGCACTTGGACTATGTAGGTTAACTAGAGGACACTTAGACAATCTAGGTTAACTAGCGGGCACATGGAATATCTAGGTTAACTAGCGGGCCCTAGGACTATGTAGGTTAACTAGAGGGCACTTGGACTATCTAGGTTAACTAGCGGGTTTTTGGACTATGTAGGTTAACTAGCGGGCACTTGGACTATCTAGGTTAACTAGCTGACCTTGGACTATGTAAGTTAACTAGCGAGCACTTGGACTATCTAGGTTAACTAGCAGGACTTGGACTATGTAGGTTCCCTAGCGTGCACTTGGACTATTTCGGTTAACTAGAGGGCCCTTGGACTATATAGATTATCTAGCGGCACTTGGACTATCTACGTTAACTAGCGGGCCCTTGGACTATGTAGATTCCCTAGCGGGCACTTGGATTCTGTATGTTCCCTACGAACACTTGAACTATGTAGGTTCCCTAGCAGGCACTTGGACTATGTAGGTTCCAGAGCGGGCACATGGACTATGTAAGTTAACTACCGGGCACTTGGACTATGTAGGTTAACCAGCGGGCCCTTGGACTATCTTGGTTACCTAGCGGGCACTTGGATTATGTAGGTTAACTACCGGGCATATGCACTATCTAGGTTACCTAGCGGGCACTTGGACTATGTACGTTCCCTAGCGGGCACTTGGCTATAAATGTTAACTAGTGGGCACTTGGACTATCTATGTTAACTACCGGGCACTTGGACTATGTAGGTTAACTAGGGGACACTTGCACTATGTAGGTTACCTAGCGGCACTTGGACTATATAGGTTAACTAGCGTGCATTTGGACTATTTAGGTTAACTAGAGGACACTTGGACGATCTAGGTTACTAGTGGGCCCTTGGACTATGTAGGTTAACGAACGGGCATTTGGAGTATGTAGGTTACCTAGCAGACACTTGGACTGTCTAGGTTACCTAGCGGGCACTTGGCTATCTAGGTTAACGAATGGGCACTTGGACTATCTAGGTTGCCTAGAGGGCATTTGGACTATGTAAGTTACCTAGCGGGCACTTGGACTATCTAGGTTACCTAGTGGTTACTTGGACTATGTAGGTTAACTAGCGGGCACTTGGACAATCTAGGTTAACTAGCGGGCACTTGGACAATCTAGGTTAACTAGCGGGCACTTGGACTATCTAGGTTACCTAGGGGGAACGTGTACTATGTAGGTTAACTAGTGGGCACTTGGACTATCTAGGTTACCTAGCAGGCACTTGGACTATGTACGTTCCCTAGCGGTCACTTGGACTGTCTACGTTACCTAGCGGGCACTTGGACTATGTAGGTTACCTAGCTGGCACTTGGACTATGTACATTTCCTAGCGGGTACTTGGACTAGATGGGTTCCCTAGCGGGCACTTGGTCTATCTAGGTTAACTAGCGAGCACTTGGACTATCTAGGTTAACTAGCGGGCATATGGGCTATTAGGGCCCCTAGCGGGCATTTGGACTATATTGGTTCCCTAGCGGGCACTTGTACTATGTAGGTTAACTAGCGGACTTGGACAATCTAGGTTAACTAGCGGGTAGTTGGACTATCTACGTTAACTAGCGGGCCCTTGGACTATGTAGATTCCCTAGCGGGCATTTGGACTATCTAGGTTAACTAGCGGGCACTTGGACTATGTAGTTTCCCTAGCGGGCATTTGGATTATTTAGGTTACCTAGTGGGCACTTGGACTATGTAGGTTACCTAGCGGGCACTTGGACTATCTAGGTTACCTAGCGGGCACTTGGACTATGTACGTCCCCTAGCGGGCACTTGGACTATCTAGGTTAACTAGAGGGCCCTTGGACTATGTAGGTTAACTAGCGGGCACTTGGACTCTCTAGATTAACTAGCGGGCCCTTGGACTATCTAGGTTTACTAGCGGGCACTTGGACTATCTAGGTTAACTAGCGGGCACTTGGACTATGTAGTTTCCCTAGCGGGCATTTGGATAATTTAGGTTACCTAGCGGGCACTTGGACTATTTAAGTTAACTAGAAGGCACTTGGACAATCAAGGTCAACTAGCGGGCAATTGTACTATGTAGGTTAAATACCGTGCACTTGCACTATCTAGGTTACCTAGCGGGCATTTGGACCATGTATGTTCCCTAGCGGGCACTTGGACTATCTATGTTAACTAGCGGGCACTTGGAATATGTAGGTTAACTAGGGGACACTTGCACTATGTAGGTTTCCTAGTGGCACTTGGACTATCTAGGTTAACTAGCGGGCACTTGGACTATCTGGGTTAACTAGCGTGCACTTGGACTATGTAGGTTCCTTAGCGGGCACTAGGATTATCTAGTTTACCTAGCGGGCACTTGGACTATGTAGGTTAACTAGCGGGCCATTGGACTATCTAGGTTACATAGCTGGAACTTGGACTTTTTAGGTTACCTTGCGGGCACTTGGACTATGTAGGTTAATCAAAGACACTTGGACGATCTAGGTTAAATAGTGGGCCCTTGGACTATGTAGGTTAACGAACGGGCATTTGGACTATGTAACTTACCTAGCAGGCAATTGGACTCTCTAGGTTACCTAGTGGGCACTTGGACTATCTAGGTTAACAAACGGGCACTTGGACTATCTAGGTTAACTAGCGGGCACTTGGACTATGTAGGTTACCTAGCGGGCACTTGCACTATCTAGGTTACCTAGCGGGCACTTGGACTATGTAGGTTACCGAACGGGCATTTGGACTATGTAGGTTACCTAGCGGGCACTTCGACTTCTAGGTTAACGAATGGGCACTTGGACTATATATGTTGCATAGCGGGCAATTGGATTATCTAGGTTAGGTAATGGGCACTTGGACTATCTATGTTACCTAGCGGGAACTTGGACTATGTAGGTTACCTAGCGGGCACTTGGACTATCTAGGTTAACGAAAGGGCACTTGGACTATATAGGTTACATAGAGGGCACTTGGATTGTCTAGGTTACCTAACAGGAACTTGGAATATCTAGGTTACCTAGCGGGCACTTGGACTATGTAGGTTACCTTGCGGGCACTTGTACTATCTAGGTTACCTAACGGGAACATGGACTATGTAGGTTAACTAGCGGGGACTTGGACTATGTAGGTTCCCTAGCGGGCACTTTTACTATGTAGGTTCCCTAGCGGGCACTTGGACTATATAGGTTAACTAGCGGGCCCTTGGACTATGTAGGTTAACTAGCGTGCACTTGGACGATCTAGGTTAACTAGCGGGTACTTGGACTATGTAGGATGCCTATCGGACATTTGTACTACTTAGGTTAACTAGCGGGCACTTTGACTATCTAGGTTAACGAGCGGGAACTTGGACTATCTAGGTCAACTAGCGGGCCCTTGTACTATGTAGGTTAACTAGCGTGCACTTGGACGATCTAGGTTAACTAGCGGGCACTTGGACTATGTAGCATGCCTATCAGACATTTGTACTACTTAGGTTAACTAACGGGCACTTTGACTATGTAGGTAACCTAGCGGGCACTTGGACAGTCTAGGTTACCTAGCGGGCACTTTGACTATCTAGGTTAATGAATGGGCACTTGGACTATGTAGGTTACCTAGCGGGCACTTGGACTATGTAGGATCCCTATCAGACATTTGTACTACTTAAGTTAACTAGCGGGCAATTTGACTATGTAGGTTAAATAGCGGGCACTTGGACTATCTAGATTTCCTAGCAGGCACTTGGACTATGTACATACCCTAGCGCGCTCTTGGACTATCTAGGTTACCTAGCGGGCACTTGGACTATGTACGTCCCCTAGTGGGCAATTGGACTATCTAGGTTAACTAACGGGCACTAGGACTATCTAGGTTAACTAGCGAGCACTTGGACTCTCTAGGTTACCTAGCAGGCACTTGGATTATGAAGGATCCCTAGCGGGCACTTGGACAATCTAGGTTAACTAGCGGGCACTTGGACAATCTAGGTTAACTAGCGGGCACTTGGACTTTCAAAGTTAACAAGTGAGCCCTTGGACTACGTAGGTTAACTAGCGGGCCCTTGGACTATCTAGGTTACCTAGCAGGCACTTCGACTATATAGGTTAACGAACGGGTACTTGGAATATGCAGGTAACCTAGTGGGCACTTGGACTGTCTAGGTTACCTAGCGGGCACTTGGACTTCAAGGTTAACGAACGGGCACTTGGACTATGTAGGTTGCGTAGCGGGCACTTGGACTATCTAGGTTAACTAGCGGGCACTTGGACTATGTAGTTTCCCTAGCGGGCATTTGGATTATTTAGGTTACCTAGTGGGCACTTGGACTATGTAGGTTACCTAGCGGGCACTTGGACTACGTAGGTTAACTAAAAGGCACTTGGACTATCAAGGTTACCTAGCGGGCCCTTGGACTATGTAGGTTATCAGCGGGCACTTGGACTATCTAGGTTAATGAACGTGCACTTGGACTATGTAGGTAACCTAGCGGGCACTTGGACTGTCTAGGTTACCTAGCAGGCACTTGACCTATCTACATTAACGAACGGGCACTTGGACTATGTAGGTTAACTAGCGGACACTTCGACTATCTAGGTTAGCTAATGGGCAATTGGACTATCTAGGTTACCTAGCGGGCACTTGGATTATGTAGTTTGCCTAGCGAGCACTTGGACTATGTAGGTTCCCTAGCGAGCATTTGGACTATGTAGCTTCCCTTTCGGGTACTTGAACTGTCTAGGTTAACTGGGGGGTAATTGGACAGTCTAGGTTACCTAGTGGGCACTTGGACTATGTAGTTTACCTAGGATGCACTTGGACTATGTAGGTTAACTAGCGGGCACTTGGACTATCTAGGATACCTAGCAGGCACCTGGACTATGTACGTTCCCTAGCGGGCACTTGGACTATGTAGGTAACCTAATGGTCACTTGGACTGTCTAGGTTACCTAGCGGGAACTTGGACTATGTAGGTTAACTAGCGGGCACTTGGACTATCAAGGTTAACTAGCGGGCCCTTGCTCTATGTAGGTTAACTAGCAGGCCTTTGGACTATGTAAGTTAACTAGAGGGCACTTTGATGATCCTGGTTAACTAGCGGGCACATGGACTATCTAGGTTAACTAGCGGGCACTTGGACTATCTAGGTTAACTAGCGGGGACTTGGACTATGTAGGTAACCTAGCGGGCACTTGGACAGTCTAGGTTACCTAGCGGGCACTTTGACTATCTAGGTTAACGAATGGGCACTTGGACTATGTAGGTTACCTAGCGGGCACTTGGACTATGTAGGATCCCTATCAGACATTTGTACTACTTAAGTTAACTAGCGGGCAATTTGACTATGTAGGTTAAATAGCGGGCACTTGGACTATCTAGGTTAACTAGCGGGCCCTTGGACTATGTAGGTTCCAGAGCGGGCACTTGGACTATGTCAGTTAAATACTGGGCACTTGGATTATGTAGGTTAACCAGCGGGCACTTGGACTATCTTGGTTACCTAGCGGGCACTTGGACTATGTACGTTCCCTAGCGGGCACTTGGCCATATATGTTAACTAGTGGGCACTTGGACTATCTATGTTAACTACCGGGCACTTGGACTATGTAGGTTAACTAGGGGACACTTGCACTACGTAGGTTACCTAGCGGCACTTGGACTATGTAGGTTAACTAGCATGCATTTGGACTATGTAGGTTAACTAGAGGACACATGGACGATCTAGGTTAACTAGTGGGCCCTTGGACTATGTAGGTTAATGAACGGGCATTTGGACTATGTAGGTTACCTAGCAGACACTAGGACTGTCTAGGTTACCTAGCGGGCACTTGGCTATCTAGGTTAACAAACGGGCACTTGGACTATCTACGTTGCCTAGCGGGCATTTGGACTATGTAAGTTACCTAGCGGGCACTTGGACTATCTAGGTTACCTAGCGGGCACTTGGACTATGTAGGTTAACTAGAGGACACTTGGACAATCTAGGTTAACTAGCGGGCACATGGAATATCTAGGTTAACTAGCGGGCCCTAGGACTATGTAGGTTAACTAGAGGGCACTTGGACTATCTAGGTTAACTAGCGGGTTTTTGGACTATGTAGGTTAACTAGCGGGCACTTGGACTATCTAGGTTAACTAGCTGACCTTGGACTATGTAAGTTAACTAGCGAGCACTTGGACTATCTAGGTTAACTAGCAGGACTTGGACTATGTAGGTTCCCTAGCGTGCACTTGGACTATTTCGGTTAACTAGAGGGCCCTTGGACTATATAGATTATCTAGCGGCACTTGGACTATCTACGTTAACTAGCGGGCCCTTGGACTATGTAGATTCCCTAGCGGGCACTTGGATTCTGTATGTTCCCTACGAACACTTGAACTATGTAGGTTCCCTAGCAGGCACTTGGACTATGTAGGTTCCAGAGCGGGCACATGGACTATGTAAGTTAACTACCGGGCACTTGGACTATGTAGGTTAACCAGCGGGCCCTTGGACTATCTTGGTTACCTAGCGGGCACTTGGATTATGTAGGTTAACTACCGGGCATATGCACTATCTAGGTTACCTAGCGGGCACTTGGACTATGTACGTTCCCTAGCGGGCACTTGGCTATAAATGTTAACTAGTGGGCACTTGGACTATCTATGTTAACTACCGGGCACTTGGACTATGTAGGTTAACTAGGGGACACTTGCACTATGTAGGTTACCTAGCGGCACTTGGACTATGTAGGTTAACTAGCGTGCATTTGGACTATGTAGGCTAACTAGAGGACACATGGATGATCTAGGTTACTAGTGGGCCCTTGGACTATGTAGGTTAACGAACGGGCATTTGGAGTATGTAGGTTACCTAGCAGACACTTGGACTGTCTAGGTTACCTAGCGGGCACTTGGCTATCTAGGTTAACGAACGGGCACTTGGACTATCTAGGTTGCCTAGAGGGCATTTGGACTATGTAAGTTACCTAGCGGGCACTTGGACTATCTAGGTTACCTAGTGGTTACTTGGACTATGTAGGTTAACTAGCGGGCACTTGGACAATCTAGGTTAACTAGCGGGCACTTGGACAATCTAGGTTAACTAGCGGGCACTTGGACTATCTAGGTTACCTAGGGGGAACGTGTACTATGTAGGTTAACTAGTGGGCACTTGGACTATCTAGGTTACCTAGCAGGCACTTGGACTATGTAGGTTAACTAGCGGGCCATTGGACTATCTAGGTTACATAGCTGGAACTTGGACTTTATAGGTTACCTTGCGGGCACTTGGACTATGTAGGTTAATCAAAGACACTTGGACGATCTAGGTTAAATAGTGGGCCCTTGGAGTATGTAGGTTAACGAACGGGCATTTGGACTATGTAACTTACCTAGCAGGCAATTGGACTCTCTAGGTTACCTAGTGGGCACTTGGACTATCTAGGTTAACAAACGGGCACTTGGACTATCTAGGTTAACTAGCGGGCACTTGGACTATGTAGGTTACCTAGCGGGCACTTGCACTATCTAGGTTACCTAGCGGGCACTTGGACTATGTAGGTTACCGAACGGGCATTTGGACTATGTAGGTTACCTAGCGGGCACTTCGACTTCTAGGTTAACGAATGGGCACTTGGACTATATATGTTGCATAGCGGGCAATTGGATTATCTAGGTTAGGTAATGGGCACTTGGACTATCTATGTTACCTAGCGGGAACTTGGACTATGTAGGTTACCTAGCGGGCACTTGGACTATCTAGGTTAACGAAAGGGCACTTGGACTATATAGGTTACATAGAGGGCACTTGGATTGTCTAGGTTACCTAACAGGAACTTGGAATATCTAGGTTACCTAGCGGGCACTTGGACTATGTAGGTTACCTTGCGGGCACTTGTACTATCTAGGTTACCTAACGGGAACATGGACTATGTAGGTTAACTAGCGGGGACTTGGACTATGTAGGTTCCCTAGCGGGCACTTTTACTATGTAGGTTCCCTAGCGGGCACTTGGACTATATAGGTTAACTAGCGGGCCCTTGGACTATGTAGGTTAACTAGCGTGCACTTGGACGATCTAGGTTAACTAGCGGGTACTTGGACTATGTAGGATGCCTATCGGACATTTGTACTACTTAGGTTAACTAGCGGGCACTTTGACTATCTAGGTTAACGAGCGGGAACTTGGACTATCTAGGTCAACTAGCGGGCCCTTGTACTATGTAGGTTAACTAGCGTGCACTTGGACGATCTAGGTTAACTAGCGGGCACTTGGACTATGTAGGATGCCTATCAGACATTTGTACTACTTAGGTTAACTAACGGGCACTTTGACTATGTAGGTAACCTAGCGGGCACTTGGACAGTCTAGGTTACCTAGCGGGCACTTTGACTATCTAGGTTAACGAATGGGCACTTGGACTATGTAGGTTACCTAGCGGGCACTTGGACTATGTAGGATCCCTATCAGACATTTGTACTACTTAAGTTAACTAGCGGGCAATTTGACTATGTAGGTTAAATAGCGGGCACTTGGACTATCTAGGTTTCCTAGCAGGCACTTGGACTATGTACATACCCTAGCGCGCTCTTGGACTATCTAGTTTACCTAGCGGGCACTTGGACTATGTACGTCCCCTAGTGGGCAATTGGACTATCTAGGTTAACTAACGGGCACTAGGACTATCTAGGTTAACTAGCGAGCACTTGGACTCTCTAGGTTACCTAGCAGGCACTTGGATTATGAAGGATCCCTAGCGGGCACTTGGACAATCTAGGTTAACTAGCGGGCACTTGGACAATCTAGGTTAACTAGCGGGCACTTGGACTATCAAAGTTAACAAGTGAGCCCTTGGACTACGTAGGTTAACTAGCGGGCCCTTGGACTATCTAGGTTACCTAGCAGGCACTTCGACTATATAGGTTAACGAACGGGCACTTGGAATATGCAGGTAACCTAGCGGGCACTTGGACTGTCTAGGTTACCTAGCGGGCACTTGGACTTCAAGGTTAACGAACGGGCACTTGGACTATGTAGGTTGCGTAGCGGGCACTTGGACTATCTAGGTTAACTAGCGGGCACTTGGACTATGTAGTTTCCCTAGCGGGCATTTGGATTATTTAGGTTACCTAGTGGGCACTTGGACTATGTAGGTTACCTAGCGGGCACTTGGACTACGTAGGTTAACTAGAAGGCACTTGGACTATCAAGGTTACCTAGCGGGCCCTTGGACTATGTAGGTTACCAGCGGGCACTTGGACTATCTAGGTTAATGAACGTGCACTTGGACTATGTAGGTAACCTAGCGGGCACTTGGACTGTCTAGGTTACCTAGCAGGCACTTGACCTATCTACGTTAACGAACGGGCACTTGGACTATGTAGGTTAACTAGCGGACACTTCGACTATCTAGGTTAGCTAATGGGCAATTGGACTATCTAGGTTACCTAGCGGGCACTTGGATTATGTAGTTTGCCTAGCGAGCACTTGAACTATGTAGGTTCCCTAGCGAGCATTTGGACTATGTAGCTTCCCTTTCGGGTACTTGGACTGTCTAGGTTAACTGGGGGGTAATTGGACAGTCTAGGTTACCTAGTGGGCACTTGGAATATGTAGTTTACCTAGGATGCACTTGGACTATGTAGGTTAACTAGCGGGCACTTGGACTATCTAGGATACCTAGCAGGCACCTGGACTATGTACGTTCCCTAGCGGGCACTTGGACTATGTAGGTAACCTAATGGTCACTTGGACTGTCTAGGTTACCTAGCGGGAACTTGGACTATGTAGGTTAACTAGCGGGCACTTGGACTATCAAGGTTAACTAGCGGGCCCTTGCTCTATGTAGGTTAACTAGCAGGCCTTTGGACTATGTAAGTTAACTAGAGGGCACTTTGATGATCCTGGTTAACTAGCGGGCACTTGGACTATGTAGGTTCCCTAGCGGGCACTTTGACTATGTAGGTTCCCTAGCGGGCACTTGGATTATATAGGTTAACTAGCGGGCCCTTGGACTAAGTAGGTTAACTAGTGTGCACTTGGACGATCTAGGTTAACTAGCGGGTACTTGGACTATGTAGGTTAACTAGCGGGCCCTTGGACTATGTAGATTATCTAGCGGCACTTTGACTATCTAGGTTAACTAGCGGGCCCTTGGACTATGTAGGTTCCAGAGCGGGCACTTGGACTATGTCAGTGAAATACTGGGCACTTGGATTATGTAGGTTAACCAGCGGGCACTTGGACTATCTTGGTTACCTAGCGGGCACTTGGACTATGTACGTTCCCTAGCGGGCACTTGGCCATATAAGTTAACTAGTGGGCACTTGGACTATCTATGTTAACTACCGGGCACTTGGACTATGTAGGTAAACTAGGGGACACTTGCACTACGTAGGTTACCTAGCGGCACTTGGACTATGTAGGTTAACTAGCATGCATTTGGACTATGTAGGTTAACTAGAGGACACATGGACGATCTAGGTTAACTAGTGGGTCCTTGGACTATGTAGGTTAATGAACGGGCATTTGGACTATGTAGGTTACCTAGCAGACACTTGGACTGTCTAGGTTACCTAGCGGGCACTTGGCTATCTAGGTTAACAAACGGGCACTTGGACTATCTACGTTGCCTAGCGGGCATTTGGACTATGTAAGTTACCTAGCGGGCACTTGGACTATCTAGGTTACCTAGCGGGCACTTGGACTATGTAGGTTAACTAGAGGACACTTGGACAATCTAGGTTAACTAGCGGGCACATGGAATATCTAGGTTAACTAGCGGGCCCTAGGACTATGTAGGTTAACTAGAGGGCACTTGGACTATCTAGGTTAACTAGCGGGTTTTTGGACTATGTAGGTTAACTAGCGGGCACTTGGACTATCTAGGTTAACTAGCTGACCTTGGACTATGTAAGTTAACTAGCGAGCACTTGGACTATCTAGGTTAACTAGCAGGACTTGGACTATGTAGGTTCCCTAGCGTGCACTTGGACTATTTCGGTTAACTAGAGGGCCCTTGGACTATATAGATTATCTAGCGGCACTTGGACTATCTACGTTAACTAGCGGGCCCTTGGACTATGTAGATTCCCTAGCGGGCACTTGGATTCTGTATGTTCCCTACGAACACTTGAACTATGTAGGTTCCCTAGCAGGCACTTGGACTATGTAGGTTCCAGAGCGGGCACATGGACTATGTAAGTTAACTACCGGGCACTTGGACTATGTAGGTTAACCAGCGGGCCCTTGGACTATCTTGGTTACCTAGCGGGCACTTGGATTATGTAGGTTAACTACCGGGCATATGCACTATCTAGGTTACCTAGCGGGCACTTGGACTATGTACGTTCCCTAGCGGGCACTTGGCTATAAATGTTAACTAGTGGGCACTTGGACTATCTATGTTAACTACCGGGCACTTGGACTATGTAGGTTAACTAGGGGACACTTGCACTATGTAGGTTACCTAGCGGCACTTGGACTATGTAGGTTAACTAGCGTGCATTTGGACTATGTAGGCTAACTAGAGGACACATGGATGATCTAGGTTACTAGTGGGCCCTTGGACTATGTAGGTTAACGAACGGGCATTTGGAGTATGTAGGTTACCTAGCAGACACTTGGACTGTCTAGGTTACCTAGCGGGCACTTGGCTATCTAGGTTAACGAACGGGCACTTGGACTATCTAGGTTGCCTAGAGGGCATTTGGACTATGTAAGTTACCTAGCGGGCACTTGGACTATCTAGGTTACCTAGTGGTTACTTGGACTATGTAGGTTAACTAGCGGGCACTTGGACAATCTAGGTTAACTAGCGGGCACTTGGACAATCTAGGTTAACTAGCGGGCACTTGGACTATCTAGGTTACCTAGGGGGAACGTGTACTATGTAGGTTAACTAGTGGGCACTTGGACTATCTAGGTTACCTAGCAGGCACTTGGACTATGTAGGTTAACTAGCGGGCCATTGGACTATCTAGGTTACATAGCTGGAACTTGGACTTTATAGGTTACCTTGCGGGCACTTGGACTATGTAGGTTAATCAAAGACACTTGGACGATCTAGGTTAAATAGTGGGCCCTTGGAGTATGTAGGTTAACGAACGGGCATTTGGACTATGTAACTTACCTAGCAGGCAATTGGACTCTCTAGGTTACCTAGTGGGCACTTGGACTATCTAGGTTAACAAACGGGCACTTGGACTATCTAGGTTAACTAGCGGGCACTTGGACTATGTAGGTTACCTAGCGGGTACTTGCACTATCTAGGTTACCTAGCGGGCACTTGGACTATGTAGGTTACCGAACGGGCATTTGGACTATGTAGGTTACCTAGCGGGCACTTCGACTTCTAGGTTAACGAATGGGCACTTGGACTATATATGTTGCATAGCGGGCAATTGGATTATCTAGGTTAGGTAATGGGCACTTGGACTATCTATGTTACCTAGCGGGAACTTGGACTATGTAGGTTACCTAGCGGGCACTTGGACTATCTAGGTTAACGAAAGGGCACTTGGACTATATAGGTTACATAGAGGGCACTTGGATTGTCTAGGTTACCTAACAGGAACTTGGAATATCTAGGTTACCTAGCGGGCACTTGGACTATGTAGGTTACCTTGCGGGCACTTGTACTATCTAGGTTACCTAACGGGAACATGGACTATGTAGGTTAACTAGCGGGGACTTGGACTATGTAGGTTCCCTAGCGGGCACTTTTACTATGTAGGTTCCCTAGCGGGCACTTGGACTATATAGGTTAACTAGCGGGCCCTTGGACTATGTAGGTTAACTAGCGTGCACTTGGACGATCTAGGTTAACTAGCGGGTACTTGGACTATGTAGGATGCCTATCGGACATTTGTACTACTTAGGTTAACTAGCGGGCACTTTGACTATCTAGGTTAACGAGCGGGAACTTGGACTATCTAGGTCAACTAGCGGGCCCTTGTACTATGTAGGTTAACTAGCGTGCACTTGGACGATCTAGGTTAACTAGCGGGCACTTGGACTATGTAGGATGCCTATCAGACATTTGTACTACTTAGGTTAACTAACGGGCACTTTGACTATGTAGGTAACCTAGCGGGCACTTGGACAGTCTAGGTTACCTAGCGGGCACTTTGACTATCTAGGTTAACGAATGGGCACTTGGACTATGTAGGTTACCTAGCGGGCACTTGGACTATGTAGGATCCCTATCAGACATTTGTACTACTTAAGTTAACTAGCGGGCAATTTGACTATGTAGGTTAAATAGCGGGCACTTGGACTATCTAGGTTTCCTAGCAGGCACTTGGACTATGTACATACCCTAGCGCGCTCTTGGACTATCTAGTTTACCTAGCGGGCACTTGGACTATGTACGTCCCCTAGTGGGCAATTGGACTATCTAGGTTAACTAACGGGCACTAGGACTATCTAGGTTAACTAGCGAGCACTTGGACTCTCTAGGTTACCTAGCAGGCACTTGGATTATGAAGGATCCCTAGCGGGCACTTGGACAATCTAGGTTAACTAGCGGGCACTTGGACAATCTAGGTTAACTAGCGGGCACTTGGACTATCAAAGTTAACAAGTGAGCCCTTGGACTACGTAGGTTAACTAGCGGGCCCTTGGACTATCTAGGTTACCTAGCAGGCACTTCGACTATATAGGTTAACGAACGGGCACTTGGAATATGCAGGTAACCTAGCGGGCACTTGGACTGTCTAGGTTACCTAGCGGGCACTTGGACTTCAAGGTTAACGAACGGGCACTTGGACTATGTAGGTTGCGTAGCGGGCACTTGGACTATCTAGGTTAACTAGCGGGCACTTGGACTATGTAGTTTCCCTAGCGGGCATTTGGATTATTTAGGTTACCTAGTGGGCACTTGGACTATGTAGGTTACCTAGCGGGCACTTGGACTACGTAGGTTAACTAGAAGGCACTTGGACTATCAAGGTTACCTAGCGGGCCCTTGGACTATGTAGGTTACCAGCGGGCACTTGGACTATCTAGGTTAATGAACGTGCACTTGGACTATGTAGGTAACCTAGCGGGCACTTGGACTGTCTAGGTTACCTAGCAGGCACTTGACCTATCTACGTTAACGAACGGGCACTTGGACTATGTAGGTTAACTAGCGGACACTTCGACTATCTAGGTTAGCTAATGGGCAATTGGACTATCTAGGTTACCTAGCGGGCACTTGGATTATGTAGTTTGCCTAGCGAGCACTTGAACTATGTAGGTTCCCTAGCGAGCATTTGGACTATGTAGCTTCCCTTTCGGGTACTTGGACTGTCTAGGTTAACTGGGGGGTAATTGGACAGTCTAGGTTACCTAGTGGGCACTTGGAATATGTAGTTTACCTAGGATGCACTTGGACTATGTAGGTTAACTAGCGGGCACTTGGACTATCTAGGATACCTAGCAGGCACCTGGACTATGTACGTTCCCTAGCGGGCACTTGGACTATGTAGGTAACCTAATGGTCACTTGGACTGTCTAGGTTACCTAGCGGGAACTTGGACTATGTAGGTTAACTAGCGGGCACTTGGACTATCAAGGTTAACTAGCGGGCCCTTGCTCTATGTAGGTTAACTAGCAGGCCTTTGGACTATGTAAGTTAACTAGAGGGCACTTTGATGATCCTGGTTAACTAGCGGGCACTTGGACTATGTAGGTTCCCTAGCGGGCACTTTGACTATGTAGGTTCCCTAGCGGGCACTTGGATTATATAGGTTAACTAGCGGGCCCTTGGACTAAGTAGGTTAACTAGTGTGCACTTGGACGATCTAGGTTAACTAGCGGGTACTTGGACTATGTAGGTTAACTAGCGGGCCCTTGGACTATGTAGATTATCTAGCGGCACTTTGACTATCTAGGTTAACTAGCGGGCCCTTGGACTATGTAGGTTCCAGAGCGGGCACTTGGACTATGTCAGTGAAATACTGGGCACTTGGATTATGTAGGTTAACCAGCGGGCACTTGGACTATCTTGGTTACCTAGCGGGCACTTGGACTATGTACGTTCCCTAGCGGGCACTTGGCCATATAAGTTAACTAGTGGGCACTTGGACTATCTATGTTAACTACCGGGCACTTGGACTATGTAGGTAAACTAGGGGACACTTGCACTACGTAGGTTACCTAGCGGCACTTGGACTATGTAGGTTAACTAGCATGCATTTGGACTATGTAGGTTAACTAGAGGACACATGGACGATCTAGGTTAACTAGTGGGTCCTTGGACTATGTAGGTTAATGAACGGGCATTTGGACTATGTAGGTTACCTAGCAGACACTTGGACTGTCTAGGTTACCTAGCGGGCACTTGGCTATCTAGGTTAACAAACGGGCACTTGGACTATCTACGTTGCCTAGCGGGCATTTGGACTATGTAAGTTACCTAGCGGGCACTTGGACTATCTAGGTTACCTAGCGGGCACTTGGACTATGTAGGTTAACTAGAGGACACTTGGACAATCTAGGTTAACTAGCGGGCACATGGAATATCTAGGTTAACTAGCGGGCCCTAGGACTATGTAGGTTAACTAGAGGGCACTTGGACTATCTAGGTTAACTAGCGGGTTTTTTGACTATGTAGGTTAACTAGCGGGCACTTGGACTATCTAGGTTAACTAGCTGACCTTGGACTATGTAAGTTAACTAGCGGGCACTTGGACTATCTAGGTTAACTAGCAGGACTTGGACTATGTAGGTTCCCTAGCGTGCACTTGGACTATTTCGGTTAACTAGAGGGCCTTTGGACTATATAGATTATCTCGCGGCACTTGGACTATCTACGTTAACTAGCGGGCCCTTGGACTATGTAGATTCCCTAGCGGGCACTTGGATTCTGTATGTTCCCTACAAACACTTGAACTATGTAGGTTCCCTAGCAGGCACTTGGACTATGTAGGTTCCAGAGCGGGCACATGGACTATGTAAGTTAACTACCGGGCACTTGGACTATGTAGGTTAACCAGCGGGCCCTTGGACTATCTTGGTTACCTAGCGGGCACTTGGATTATGTAGGTTAACTACCGGGCATATGCACTATCTAGGTTACCTAGCGGGCACTTGGACTATGTACGTTCCCTAGCGGGCACTTGGCTATAAATGTTAACTAGTGGGCACTTGGACTATCTATGTTAACTACCGGGCACTTGGACTATGTAGGTTAACTAGGGGACACTTGCACTATGTAGGTTACATAGCGGCACTTGGACTATGTAGGTTAACTAGCGTGCATTTGGACTATGTAGGTTAACTAGAGGACACTTGGACGATCTAGGTTACTAGTGGGCCCTTGGACTATGTAGGTTAACGAACGGGCATTTGGAGTATGTAGGTTACCTAGCAGACACTTGGACTGTCTAGGTTACCTAGCGGGCACTTGGCTATCTAGGTTAACGAACGGGCACTTGGACTATCTAGGTTGCCTAGAGGGCATTTGGACTATGTAAGTTACCTAGCGGGCACTTGGACTATCTAGGTTACCTAGTGGTTACTTGGACTATGTAGGTTAACTAGCGGGCACTTGGACAATCTAGGTTAACTAGCGGGCACTTGGACAATCTAGGTTAACTAGCGGGCACTTGGACTATCTAGGTTACCTAGGGGGAATGTGTACTATGTAGGTTAACTAGTGGGCACTTGGACTATCTAGGTTACCTAGCAGGCACTTGGACTATGTACGTTCCCTAGCGGTCACTTGGACTATCTACGTTACCTAGCGGGCACTTGGACTATCTAGGTTACCTAGCAGGCACTTGGACTATGTACGTTCCCTAGCGGGCACTTGGACTATGTACGTTACCTAGCGGGCACTTGGACTATGTACGTTTCCTAGCGGGTACTTGGACTAGATAGGTTCCCTAGCGGGCACTTGGTCTATCTAGGTTAACTAGCGAGCACTTGGACTATCTAGGTTAACTAGCGGGCATATGGACTATTAGGGCCCCTAGCGGGCATTTGGACTATATTGGTTCCCTAGCGGGCACTTGTACTATGTAGGTTAACTAGCGGACTTGGACAATCTAGGTTAACTAGCGGGTAGTTGGACTATGTAGGTTAACTAGCGGGCCCTTGAACTATGTAGATTAACTAGCGGCACTTGGACTATCTACGTTAACTAGCGGGCCCTTGGACTATGTAGATTCCCTAGCGGGCACTTGGACTATCTAGGTTAACTAGCGGGCACTTGGACTATGTAGTTTCCCTAGCGGGCATTTGGATTATTTAGGTTACCTAGTGGGCACTTGGACTATGTAGGTTACCTAGCGGGCACTTGGACTATCTAGGTTACCTAGCGGGCACTTGGACTATGTACGTCCCCTAGCGGGCACTTGGACTATCTAGGTTAACTAGAGGGCCCTTGGACTATGTAGGTTAACTAGCGGGCACTTGGACTCTCTAGATTAACTAGCGGGCCCTTGGACTATCTAGGTTTACTAGCGGGCACTTGGACTATCTAGGTTAACTAGCGGGCACTTGGACTATGTAGTTTCCCTAGCGGGCATTTGGATAATTTAGGTTACCTAGTGGGCACTTGGACTATGTAGGTTACCTAGCGGGCACTTGGACTATTTAAGTTAACTAGAAGGCACTTGGACAATCAAAGTCAACTAGCGGGCAATTGTACTATGTAGGTTAACTACCGTGCACTTGCACTATCTAGGTTACCTAGCGGGCATTTGGACCATGTATGTTCCCTAGCGGGCACTTGGACTATCTATGTTAACTAGCGGGCACTTGGAATATGTAGGTTAACTAGGGGACACTTGCACTATGTAGGTTACCTAGCGGCACTTGGACTATCTAGGTTAACTAGCGGGCACTTGGACTATCTGGGTTAACTAGCGTGCACTTGGACTATGTAGGTTCCTTAGCGGGCACTAGGATTATCTAGTTTACCTAGCGGGCACTTGGACTATGTAGGTTAACTAGCGGGCCATTGGACTATCTAGGTTACATAGCTGGAACTTGGACTTTATAGGTTACCTTGCGGGCACTTGGACTATGTAGGTTAATCAAAGACACTTAGACGATCTAGGTTAAATAGTGGGCCCTTGGACTATGTAGGTTAACGAACGGGCATTTGGACTATGTAACTTACCTAGCAGGCAATTGGACTCTCTAGGTTACCTAGTGGGCACTTGGACTATCTAGGTTAACAAACGGGCACTTGGACTATCTAGGTTAACTAGCGAGCACTTGGACTATGTAGGTTACCTAGCGGGCACTTGCACTATCTAGGTTACCTAGCGGGCACTTGGACTATGTAGGTTACCGAACGGGCATTTGGACTATGTAGGTTACCTAGCGGGTACTTCAACTTCTAGGTTAACGAATGGGCACTTGGACTATATATGTTGCATAGCGGGCAATTGGATTATCTAGGTTAGGTAATGGGCACTTGGACTATCTATGTTACCTAGCGGGAACTTGGACTATGTAGGTTACCTAGCGGGCACTTGGACTATCTAGGTTAACGAAAGGGCACTTGGACTATATAGGTTACATAGAGGGCACTTGGATTGTCTAGGTTACCTAACAGGAACTTGGAATATCTAGGTTACCTAGCGGGCACTTGGACTATGTAGGTTACCTTGCGGGCACTTGTACTATCTAGGTTACCTAACGGGAACATGGACTATGTAGGTTAACTAGCCTACACTTGGACGATCTAGGTTAACTAGCGGACACATGGAATATCTAGGTTAACTAGCGGGCCCTTGGACTATGTAGGTTAACTAGCGGGCACTTGGACTATCTAGGTTAACTAGCAGGTTCTGGGACTATGTAGGTTAACTAGCGGGCACTTGGACTATCTAGGTTAACTAGCTGACCTTGGACTATGTAGGTTAACTATCGAGAAATTAGACTATCTAGGTTAACTAGCGGGCACTTGGACTATCTAGGTTAACAAGCGGGCACTTGCACAATGCAGGTTCCCTAGCGGGCACTTTGACTATGTAGGTTCCCTAGCGGGCACTTGGACTATATAGGTTTCCTAAGGGCACTTGGACTATCTGTGTTCCCTAATGGGCACTTGGACTATGTAGGTTCCTCTGCGGGCACTTGGACAATATAGGTTCCCTATCAGGCACTTGGACTATGTAGGTTAACTAGCGGGCACTTGGATGATCAAGGTTAACTAGCGGGCACTTGGACTATCTAGGTTAAGTAGCGGGCAATTGGACTATCTAGGTTAATTAGCGGGCACTTGTACAATGCAGGTTCCCTAGCGGGCACTTTGACTATGTAGATTCCCTAGCGGGCACTTAGACTCTGTAGGTTACTTAGCGGGCACTTGGACTATCTAGGTTGCCAAGCTGGCACTTGAACTATCTATGTTACCTAGCGGGTTCTTGGAGTATGTCGGTTACCTACGGGCTGTTGGACTATCTAGGTTACCAAGCGGGCACTTGGACTATCGAGTTTAACTAACGGGCACTTGGACTATGTAAGTTCCCTAGCGGGCACTTGGACTATGTAGGTTACCTAGCGGGGACTTGCACTATCTAGGTTACCTAGCGGGCACTTGGACTATGTAGGTTAATTAGCGGGCACTTGGACTATCTAGGTTACCGAACGGACATTTGGACTATGTAGGTTACCTAGCGGGCACTTCGACTTCTAGGTTAACGAATGGGCACTTGGACTATATATGTTGCATAGCGGGCAATTGGATTATCTAGGTTAGGTAATGGGCACTTGGACTACCTATGTTACCTAGCGGGAACTTGAACTATGTAGGTTACCTAGCGGGCAGTTGGACTATCTAGGTTAACGAAAGGGCACTGGACTATGTAGGTTACCTAGAGGGCACTTGGATTGTCTAGGTTAGCTAACAGGAACTTGGAATATCTAGGTTACCTAGCGGGCACTTGGACTATGTAGGTTACCTTGCGGGCACTTGGACTATTTAAGTTAACTAGAAGGCACTTGGACTATCAAGGTTAACTAGCGGGCACTTGGACTATGTTGGTTAACTACCGTGCACTTGCACTATCTAGGTTACCTATCGGGCACTTGGACCATGTATGTTCCCTAGCGGGCACTTGGACTATCTATGTTAACTAGCGGGCACTTGGAATATGTAGGTTAACTAGGGGACACTTGCACTATGTAGGTTTCCCAGCGGCACTTGGACTATCTAGGTTAATGAGCGGGCACTTGGACTATCTGGGTTAACTAGCGTGCACTTGGACTATGTAGGTTCCTTAGCGGGCACTAGGATTATCTAGTTTACCTAGCGGGCACTAGGACAATTTAGGTTATCTAGCGGGCCCTTGGACTATCTAGGTTACCTAGGGGGAACCTGTACTATGTAGGTTAACTAGTGGGCACTTGGACTATCTAGGTTACCTAGCAGGCACTTGGACTATGTACGTTCCCTAGCGGGCACTTGGACTATCTACGTTACCTAGCGGGCACTTGGACTATGTACGTTACCTAGCGGGCACTTGGACTATGTACGTTTCCTAGCGGGTACTTGGACTAGATTGGTTCCCTAGCGGGCACTTGTACTATGTAGGTTAACTAGCGGACTTGGACAATCTAGGTTAACTAGCGGGTAGTTGGACTATGTAGGTTAACTAGCGGGCCCTTGAACTATGTAGATTAACTTGCGGCACTTGGACAATCTACGTTAACTAGCGGGCCATTGGACTATGTAGATTCCCTAGCGGGCACTTGGACTATCTAGGTTAACTAGCGGGCACTTGGACTATGTAGTTTCCCTAGCGGGCATTTGGATTATTTAGGTTACCTAGTGGGCACTTGGACTATGTAGGTTACCTAGCGGGCACTTGGACTATCTAGGTTACCTAGCGGGCACTTGGAATATGTACGTCCCCTAGCGGGCACTTGGACTATCTAGGTTAACTAGAGGGCCCTTGGACTATGTAGGTTAACTAGCGGGCACTTGGACTCTCTAGATTAACTAGCGGGCACTTGGACTATGTAGTTTCCCTAGCGGGCATTTGTATAATTTAGGTTACCTAGTGGGCACTTGGACTATGTAGGTTACCTAGCGGGCACTTGGCTATTTAAGTTAACTAGAAGGCACTTGGACTATCAAGGTTAACTAGCGGGCACTTGGACTATGTTGGTTAACTACCGTGCACTTGCACTATCTAGGTTACCTAGCGGGCACTTGGACCATGTATGTTCCCTAGCGGGCACTTGGACTATCTATGTTAACTAGCGGGCACTTGGAATATGTAGGTTAACTAGGGGACACTTGCACTATGTAGGTTTCCCAGCGGCACTTGGACTATCTAGGTTAACTAGCGGGCACTTGCACTATGTAGGTTCCTTAGCGGGCACTAGGATTATCTAGTTTACCTAGCGGGCACTTGGACTATGTAGGTTAACTAGCGGGCCATTGGACAATCTAGGTTACATAGCTGGAACTTGGACTTTATAGGTTACCTTGCGGGCACTTGGACTATGTAGGTTAACCAAAGACACTTAGACGATCTAGGTTAAAGAGTAGGCCCTTGGACTATGTAGGTTAACGAACGGGCATTTGGACTATGTAACTTACCTAGCAGGCAATTGGACTCTCTAGGTTACCTAGCGGGCAATTGGACTATCTAGGTTAACAAACGGGCACTTGGACTATCTAGGTTAACTAGCGGGCACTTGGACTATGTAGGTTACCTAGCGGGCACTTGCACTATCTAGGTTACCTAGCGGGCACTTGGACTATGTAGGTTAATTAGCGGGCACTTGGACTATCTAGGTTACCGAACGGGCATTTGGACTATGTAGGTTACCTAGCGGGCACTTCGACTTCTAGGTTAACGAATGGGCACTTGGACTATATATGTTGCATAGCGGGCAATTGGATTATCTAGGTTAGGTAATGGGCACTTGGACTATCTATGTTACCTAGCAGGAACTTGGACTATGTAGGTTACCTAGCGGGCACTAGGACTATGTAGGTTACCTAGCGGGCCCTTGGACTATCTAGGTTACCTAGCGGGCATTTGGACTATGTAGGCACCCTAACGGGCATTTGGACTATATAGATTACCTAGCGGGCACTTAGACTTTGTAGGTTACCTAGCGGGCACTTGTACTATCTAGGTTACCTAGCGGGCACTAGGACTATGTAGGTTACCTAGCGGGCCCTTGGACTATCTAGGTTACCTAGCGGGCATTTGGACTATGTAGGCACCCTAACGGGCATTTGGACTATATAGATTACCTAGCGGGCACTTAGACTTTGTAGGTTACCTAGCGGGCACTTGTACTATCTAGGTTACCTAGCGGGTACTTGGAGTATGTAGGTTACCTACCGGGCTGTTGGACTATCTAGGTTACCAAGCGGGCACTTGGACAATCTAGGTTAACTAACGGGTACTTGGACTATGTAGGTTCCCTAGCGAGCCCTTGGACTATGTAAGTTCCCTAGCGGGCACTTGGACTATGTGGGTTCCCTAGCGGGCATTTGGACTATCTAGGTTACCTAACGGGCACTTGGAATATGTGGGTTCCCTAGAGGGCATTTGGACTATCTAGGTTACCAAGCGGGCAGTTGGACTATGTACGTTCCCTAGCGGCACTTGGACTATCTATGTTACCTAGCGGGCACTTGGGCTATGTAGGTTCCCTATCGGGCACTTGGACTAGATAGGTTCCCTAGCGGGCACTTGGTCTATCTAGGTTAACTAGCGGGCACTTAGACTATCTATGTTAACTAGCGAGCACTTGGACTATCTAGGTTAACTAGCGGGCATTTGGATTATTAGGGTCCCTAGCGGGCATTTGGAGTATATTGGTTACCTAGCGGGCACTTGGACTATTTAGGTTAACGAACGGGCACTTGGACTATGTAGGTAGCCTAGTGGTCACTTGAACTGTCTAGGTTACCTAGCGGGCACTTGGAGTATGTAGGTTAACTAGGGGACACTTGTACTATCTAGGTTAACTAGCGGGCCCTTGGACGTTGTAGGTTAACTAGCGGGCCCTTGGACTATGTAGGTTAACTAGCGGGCCCTTGGACTATGTAGGTTAACTAGCGGGCACTTGGACGATCTAGGTTAACTAGCGGATACTTGGACTATGTAGGTTAACTAGCGGGCCCATGGAATATGTAGATTAAGTAGTGGCACTTGGACTATCTACATTAACTAGCGGGCCCTTGGACTATGTAGATTCCCTAGCGGGCACTTGGACTATGTATGATCCAGAGCGGGCACTTGGACTATGTAGGTTCCCTAGCAGGCACTTGGACTATGTAGGTTCCCTAGCGGGCACTTGTACTATGTAGGTTAACTAGCGGACTTGGACAATCTAGGTTAACTAGCGGGTAGTTGGACTATGTAGGTTAACTAGCGGGCCCTTGAACTATGTAGATTAACTAGCGGCCCTTGGACTATCTACGATAACTAGCGGGCCCTTGGACTATGTAGATTCCCTAGCGGGCACTTGGACTATCTAGGTTAACTAGCGGGCACTTGGACTATGTAGTTTCCCTAGCGGGCATTTGGATTATTTAGGTTACCTAGTGGGCACTTGGACTATGTAGGTTACCTAGCTGGCACTTGGACTATCTAGGTTACCTAGCGGGAACTTGGACTATGTACGTCCCCTAGCGGGCACTTGGACTATCTAGGTTAACTAGAGGGCCCTTGGACTATGTAGGTTAACTAGCGGGCACTTGGACTCTCTAGATTAACTAGCGGGCCCTTGGACTATCTAGGTTTACTAGCGGGCACTTGGACTATCAAGGTTAACTAGCGGGCACTTGGACTATGTAGTTTCCCTAGCGGGCATTTGGATAATTTAGGTTACCTAGTGGGCACTTGGACTATGTAGGTTACCTAGCGGGCACTTGGACTATTTAAGTTAACTAGAAGGCACTTGGACTATCAAGGTTAACTAGCGGGCACTTGGACTATGTAGGTTAACTACCGTGCACTTGCACTATCTAGGTTACCTAGCGGGCACTTGGACCATGTATGTTCCCTAGCGGGCACTTGGACTATCTATGTTAACTAGCGGGCACTTGGAATATGTAGGTTAACTAGGGGACACTTGCACTATGTAGGTTACCTAGCGGCACTTGGACTATGTAGGTTAACTAGCGGGCACTTGGACTATCTGGGTTAACTAGCGTGCACTTGGACTATGTAGGTTCCTTAGCGGGCACTAGGATTATCTAGTTTACCTAGCGGGCACTTGGACTATGTAGGTTAACTAGCGGGCCATTGGACTATCTAGGTTACATAGCTGGAACTTGGACTTTATAGGTTACCTTGCGGGCACTTGGACTATGTAGGTTAACCAAAGACACTTGGACGATCTAGGTTAAATAGTGGGCCCTTGGAGTATGTAGGTTAACGAACGGGCATTTGGACTATGTAACTTACCTAGCAGGCAATTGGACTCTCTAGGTTACCTAGCGGGCACTTGGACTATCTAGGTTAACAAACGGGCACTTGGACTATCTAGGTTAACTAGCGGGCACTTGGACTATGTAGGTTACCTAGCGGGCACTTGCACTATGTAGGTTAATTAGCGGGCACTTGGACTATCTAGGTTACCGAACGCGCATTTGGACTATGTAGGTTACCTAGCGGGCACTTCGACTTCTAGGTTAACGAATGGGCACTTGGACTATATATGTTGCATAGCGGGCAATTGGATTATCTAGGTTAGGTAATGGGCACTTGGACTATCTATGTTACCTAGCGGGAACTTGGACTATGTAGGTTACCTAGCGGGCACTTGGACTATCTAGGTTAACGAAAGGGCACTTGGACTATGTAGGTTACCTAGAGGGCACTTGGATTGTCTAGGTTGGCTAACAGGAACTTGGAATATCTAGGTTACCTAGCGGGCCCTTGGACTATGTAGGGTACCTTGCGGGCACTTGTACTATCTAGATTACCTAACGGGAACATGGAATATGTAGGTTAACTAGCGTACACTTGGACAATCTAGGTTAACTAGCTGACCTTGTACTATGTAGGTTAACTATCGAGAAATTAGACTATCTAGGTTAACTAGCGGCCACTTGCACAATGCAGGTTCCCTAGCGGGCACTTTGACTATGTAGGTTCCCTAGCGGGCACTTGGACTATATAGGTTCCCTAAGGGCACTTGAACTATCTAGGTTCCCTAACGGGCACTTGGACTATGTAGGTTACTCTGCGGGCACTTGGACAATGTAGGTTCCCTATCAGGCACTTGGACTATGTAGGTTAACTAGCGGGCACTTGGACTATCTAGGTTAAGTAGCGGGCAATTGGACTATCTAGGTTAATTAGTGGGCACTTGTACAATGCAGGTTCCCTAGCGGGCACTTTGACTATGTAGGTTCCCTAGCGGGCACTTAGACTCTGTAGGTTACCTACCGGGCACTTGGACTATCTAGGTTGCCAAGCTGGCACTTGAACTATCTATGTTACCTAGCGGGTTCTTGGAGTATGTAGGTTACCTAGCGGGCTGTTGGACTATCTAGGATACCAAGCGGGCACTTGGACTATCGAGGTTAACTAACAGGCACTTGGACTATGTAAGTTCCCTAGCGGGCATTTGGACTATGTGGGTTTCCTGGCGGGCATTTGGACTATCTAGGTTACTTAATGGGCACTTGGACTATGTAGGTTCCCTAGCGGGCACTTGGATTATTTAGGTTCCCTATCGGGCACTTGGACTATGTGGGTTAACTAGAGGGCATTTGGACTATGTAGGGTACCTAGCGGGCACTTGGACTATGTAGGTTCTTTATCGGGCACTTGGAAAAATGTAGGTTAACTAGGGGGCACTAGGACTATGTAGGTTACCTAGAGGGCCCTTAGACTATCTAGGTTACCTAGCGGGCATTTGGACTATGTAGGCTCCCTAGCGGTCATTTGGATTATATAGATTACCTAGCGGGCACTTAGACTTTGTAGGTTACCTAGCGGGCACTAGGACTATCTAAGTTACCTAGCATTCACTTGAACTATCTACGTTACCTAGCGGGTACTTGGAGTATGTAGGTTACCTACCGCACTGTTGAACTATCTAGGTTACCTAGCGGGCACTTGGACCATCCAGGTTAATTAACGGGCACTTGGACTATGTAGGTTCCCTAGCGGGCCCTTGGACTATATAAGTTCCCTAGCGGGCACTTGGACTATGTGGGTTCCCTAGCGGGCATTTGGACTATCTAGGTTACCTAACGGGCACTTGGACTATGTAGGTCCCCTATCGGGCACTTGGAGAATATAGGTTAACTAGGGGGCACTAGGACAATGTAGGTTACCTAGCGGGCCCTTGGACTATCTAGGTTACATAGGGGGAACCTGTACTATGTAGGTTAACTAGTGGGCACTTAGATTATCTAGGTTACCTAGCAGGCACTTGGACTATGTACGTTCCCTAGCGGGCACTTGGACTATCTACGTTACCTAGCGGGCACTTGGACTATGTACGTTTCCTAGCGGGTACTTTGACTAGATAGGTTCCCTAGCGGGCACTTGGTCTATCTAGGTCAACTAGCGAGCACTTGGACTATCTAGGTTAACTAGCGGGCATATGGACTATTAGGGCCCCTAGCGGGCATTTGGACTATATTGGTTCCCTAGCGGGCACTTGGACTATGTAGGTTAACGAACGGGCACTTGGACTATGTAGGTAATCTAGTGGTCACTTGAAAGGTCTAGGTTACCTAGCGGGCACTTGGACTATGTAGGTTAACTAGCGGGCACTTGGACTATCTAGGTTAACTAGCGGGCCCTTGGACAATGTAGGTTACCTAGTGGGCACTTGGACGATCTAGGTTAACTAGCGGGTACTTGGACTTTGTAGGTTAACTAGGGGGCCCTTGAACTATGTAGATTAACTAGCGGGCACTAGGACAATGTAGGTTCCCTAGAGGGCACATGGACTCTGTATGTTCCCTACGGACACTTGAACTATGTAAGTTACCTACCGGGCACTTGGACTATGTAGGTTAACTAGCGGGCCCTTGGTCTATCTAGGTTACCTAGCGGGCACTTGGACTATCTAGATTAACTAGCGGGCACTTGGACTATGTAGGTTAACTAGCGGACACTTGCACTATGTAGGTTACGTAGCGGGCACATGGACTATGTAGGGTAACTAGAAGGCCCTTGGACTATCTAGGTTAGCTAACTGGCACTTGGATTATGTAGGTTAACTAGCGGACACTTGCACGATCTAGGTTAACTAGCGGGCTCTTGCACTATGTAGGTTAACTAGCGGGCCAATTGACTATGTAGGTAAACTAGTGGGCACTTGGATGATCTAGGTTAACTAGCGAGCACTTGGATTATCTAGGTTACCTAGCGAGCACTTGGACTATGTAGGTTCCCCAGCGGGCATTTGGACTATATAGATAACCCAGCGGGCACTTAGACTCTGTAGGTTACCTAGCGGGCACTTGGACTGTCTAGGATACCTAGCTGGCACTTGAACTATATATGTTACCTAGCGGGTTCTTGGAGTATGTAGGTTACCTAGCGCGCTGTTGGACTATCTAGGTTACCAAGCGGGCACTTGGACTATCTAGTTTAACTAACGGGCACTTGGACTATGTAGGTTCCCTAGCGGGCACTTGGACTATGTGGTTTTCCTGGCAGGCATTTGGACTATCTAGGTTACTTAATGGGCACTTGGACTATTTAGGTTCCCTAGCGGGCACTTGGATTATGTAGGTTCCCTATCGGGCACTTGGACTATGTAGGTTAACTAGAGGGCATTTGGATTATGTAGGGTACCTAGCGGGCACTTGGACTATGTAGGTTCCTTATCGGGCACTTGGAAAAGGTAGGTTAACTAGGGGGCACTAGGACTATGTAGGTTAACTAGAGGGCCCTTAGACTATCTAGGTTACCTAGCGGGCATTTGGACTATGTAGGCTCCCTAGCGGTCATTTGGACTATATAGATTACCTAGCGGGCACTTAGACTTTGTAGGTTACCTAGCGGGCACTTGGACTATCTAGGTTACCTAGCTGGCACTTGAACTATCTACGTTACCTAGCGGGTTCTTGGAGTATGTAGGTTACTACCGGGCTGTTGGACTATCTAGGTTACCTAGCGGGAACTGGGACTATCTAGGTTAACTAACGGGCACTTGGACTATGTAGGTTCGCTAGCGGGCCCTTGGACTATGTAAGTTCCCTAGCGGGCACTTGGACTATGTGGGTTCCCTAGCGGGCATTTGGACTATCTAGGTTACCTAACGGGCACTTGGACAATGTAGGTTCCCTAGCGGGCACTTGGATTATGTAGGTTACCTATCGGGCACTTGGACTGTGTAGGTTAACTATCGGGCATTTGGACTATGTAGGTTACCTAGCGGGCACTTGGACTATGTAGGTTCCCTATCGGGCATTTGTACTATGTAGGTTACCTAGCGGGCCCTTGGACTATCTTGGTTACCTAGGGAGAACCTGGACTATGTAGGTTAACTAGTGGGCACTTGGACTATCTAGGTTACCTAGCAGGCACTTGGACTATGTATGTTAACTAGCGAGCACTTGGACTATCTAGGTTACCTAGCGGGCACTTGGACTATGTAGGTTAACTAGCGGGCCCTTGAACTATGTAGATTAACTAGCGGCCCTTGGACTATCTACGATAACTAGCGGGCCCTTGGACTATGTAGATTCCCTAGCGGGCACTTGGACTATGTATGATCCAGAGCGGGCACTTGGACTATGTAGGTTCCCTAGCAGGCACTTGGACTATGTAGGTTCCCTAGCGGGCACTTGTACTATGTAGGTTAACTAGCGGACTTGGACAATCTAGGTTAACTAGCGGGTAGTTGGACTATGTAGGTTAACTAGCGGGCCCTTGAACTATGTAGATTAACTAGCGGCCCTTGGACTATCTACGATAACTAGCGGGCCCTTGGACTATGTAGATTCCCTAGCGGGCACTTGGACTATCTAGGTTAACTAGCGGGCACTTGGACTATGTAGTTTCCCTAGCGGGTATTTGGATTATTTAGGTTACCTAGTGGGCACTTGGACTATGTAGGTTACCTAGCTGGCACTTGGACTATCTAGGTTACCTAGCGGGAACTTGGACTATGTACGTCCCCTAGCGGGCACTTGGACTATCTAGGTTAACTAGAGGGCCCTTGGACTATGTAGGTTAACTAGCGGGCACTTGGACTCTCTAGATTAACTAGCGGGCCCTTGGACTATCTAGGTTTACTAGCGGGCACTTGGACTATCAAGGTTAACTAGCGGGCACTTGGACTATGTAGTTTCCCTAGCGGGCATTTGGATAATTTAGGTTACCTAGTGGGCACTTGGACTATGTAGGTTACCTAGCGGGCACTTGGACTATTTAAGTTAACTAGAAGGCACTTGGACTATCAAGGTTAACTAGCGGGCACTTGGACTATGTAGGTTAACTACCGTGCACTTGCACTATCTAGGTTACCTAGCGGGCACTTGGACCATGTATGTTCCCTAGCGGGCACTTGGACTATCTATGTTAACTAGCGGGCACTTGGAATATGTAGGTTAACTAGGGGACACTTGCACTATGTAGGTTACCTAGCGGCACTTGGACTATGTAGGTTAACTAGCGGGCACTTGGACTATCTGGGTTAACTAGCGTGCACTTGGACTATGTAGGTTCCTTAGCGGGCACTAGGATTATCTAGTTTACCTAGCGGGCACTTGGACTATGTAGGTTAACTAGCGGGCCATTGGACTATCTAGGTTACATAGCTGGAACTTGGACTTTATAGGTTACCTTGCGGGCACTTGGACTATGTAGGTTAACCAAAGACACTTGGACGATCTAGGTTAAATAGTGGGCCCTTGGAGTATGTAGGTTAACGAACGGGCATTTGGACTATGTAACTTACCTAGCAGGCAATTGGACTCTCTAGGTTACCTAGCGGGCACTTGGACTATCTAGGTTAACAAACGGGCACTTGGACTATCTAGGTTAACTAGCGGGCACTTGGACTATGTAGGTTACCTAGCGGGCACTTGCACTATGTAGGTTAATTAGCGGGCACTTGGACTATCTAGGTTACCGAACGCGCATTTGGACTATGTAGGTTACCTAGCGGGCACTTCGACTTCTAGGTTAACGAATGGGCACTTGGACTATATATGTTGCATAGCGGGCAATTGGATTATCTAGGTTAGGTAATGGGCACTTGGACTATCTATGTTACCTAGCGGGAACTTGGACTATGTAGGTTACCTAGCGGGCACTTGGACTATCTAGGTTAACGAAAGGGCACTTGGACTATGTAGGTTACCTAGAGGGCACTTGGATTGTCTAGGTTGGCTAACAGGAACTTGGAATATCTAGGTTACCTAGCGGGCCCTTGGACTATGTAGGGTACCTTGCGGGCACTTGTACTATCTAGATTACCTAACGGGAACATGGAATATGTAGGTTAACTAGCGTACACTTGGACAATCTAGGTTAACTAGCTGACCTTCTACTATGTAGGTTAACTATCGAGAAATTAGACTATCTAGGTTAACTAGCGGCCACTTGCACAATGCAGGTTCCCTAGCGGGCACTTTGACTATGTAGGTTCCCTAGCGGGCACTTGGACTATATAGGTTCCCTAAGGGCACTTGAACTATCTAGGTTCCCTAACGGGCACTTGGACTATGTAGGTTCCTCTGCGGGCACTTGGACAATGTAGGTTCCCTATCAGGCACTTGGACTATGTAGGTTAACTAGCGGGCACTTGGACTATCTAGGTTAAGTAGCGGGCAATTGGACTATCTAGGTTAATTAGTGGGCACTTGTACAATGCAGGTTCCCTAGCGGGCACTTTGACTATGTAGGTTCCCTAGCGGGCACTTAGACTCTGTAGGTTACCTAGCGGGCACTTGGACTATCTAGGTTGCCAAGCTGGCACTTGAACTATCTATGTTACCTAGCGGGTTCTTGGAGTATGTAGGTTACCTAGCGGGCTGTTGGACTATCTAGGTTACCAAGCGGGCACTTGGACTATCGAGGTTAACTAACGGGCACTTGGACTATGTAAGTTCCCTAGCGGGCATTTGGACTATGTGTGTTTCCTGGCGGGCATTTGGACTATCTAGGTTACTTAATGGGCACTTGGACTATGTAGGTTCCCTAGCGGGCACTTGGATTATTTAGGTTCCCTATCGGGCACTTGGACTATGTGGGTTAACTAGAGGGCATTTGGACTATGTAGGGTACCTAGCGGGCACTTGGACTATGTAGGTTCTTTATCGGGCACTTGGAAAAATGTAGGTTAACTAGGGGGCACTAGGACTATGTAGGTTACCTAGAGGGCCCTTAGACTATCTAGGTTACCTAGCGGGCATTTGGACTATGTAGGCTCCCTAGCGGTCATTTGGATTATATAGATTACCTAGCGGGCACTTAGACTTTGTAGGTTACCTAGCGGGCACTAGGACTATCTAAGTTACCTAGCATTCACTTGAACTATCTACGTTACCTAGCGGGTACTTGGAGTATGTAGGTTACCTACCGCACTGTTGAACTATCTAGGTTACCTAGCGGGCACTTGGACCATCCAGGTTAATTAACGGGCACTTGGACTATGTAGGTTCCCTAGCGGGCCCTTGGACTATATAAGTTCCCTAGCGGGCACTTGGACTATGTGGGTTCCCTAGCGGGCATTTGGACTATCTAGGTTACCTAACGGGCACTTGGACTATGTAGGTCCCCTATCGGGCACTTGGAGAATATAGGTTAACTAGGGGGCACTAGGACAATGTAGGTTACCTAGCGGGCCCTTGGACTATCTAGGTTACATAGGGGGAACCTGTACTATGTAGGTTAACTAGTGGGCACTTAGATTATCTAGGTTACCTAGCAGGCACTTGGACTATGTACGTTCCCTAGCGGGCACTTGGACTATCTACGTTACCTAGCGGGCACTTGGACTATGTACGTTTCCTAGCGGGTACTTTGACTAGATAGGTTCCCTAGCGGGCACTTGGTCTATCTAGGTCAACTAGCGAGCACTTGGACTATCTAGGTTAACTAGCGGGCATATGGACTATTAGGGCCCCTAGCGGGCATTTGGACTATATTGGTTCCCTAGCGGGCACTTGGACTATGTAGGTTAACGAACGGGCACTTGGACTATGTAGGTAATCTAGTGGTCACTTGAAAGGTCTAGGTTACCTAGCGGGCACTTGGACTATGTAGGTTAACTAGCGGGCACTTGGACTATCTAGGTTAACTAGCGGGCCCTTGGACAATGTAGGTTACCTAGTGGGCACTTGGACGATCTAGGTTAACTAGCGGGTACTTGGACTATGTAGGTTAACTAGGGGGCCCTTGAACTATGTAGATTAACTAGCGGGCACTAGGACAATGTAGGTTCCCTAGAGGGCACTTGGACTCTGTATGTTCCCTACGGACACTTGAACTATGTAAGTTACCTACCGGGCACTTGGACTATGTAGGTTAACTAGCGGGCCCTTGGTCTATCTAGGTTACCTAGCGGGCACTTGGACTATCTAGATTAACTAGCGGGCACTTGGACTATGTAGGTTAACTAGCGGACACTTGCACTATGTAGGTTACGTAGCGGGCACATGGACTATGTAGGGTAACTAGAAGGCCCTTGGACTATCTAGGTTAGCTAACTGGCACTTGGATTATGTAGGTTAACTAGCGGACACTTGCACGATCTAGGTTAACTAGCGGGCTCTTGCACTATGTAGGTTAACTAGCGGGCCAATTGACTATGTAGGTAAACTAGTGGGCACTTGGACGATCTAGGTTAACTAGCGAGCACTTGGATTATCTAGGTTACCTAGTGAGCACTTGGACTATGTAGGTTCCCCAGCGGGCATTTGGACTATATAGATAACCCAGCGGGCACTTAGACTCTGTAGGTTACCTAGCGGGCACTTGGACTGTCTAGGATACCTAGCTGGCACTTGAACTATATATGTTACCTAGCGGGTTCTTGGAGTATGTAGGTTACCTAGCGCGCTGTTGGACTATCTAGGTTACCAAGCGGGCACTTGGACTATCTAGTTTAACTAACGGGCACTTGGACTATGTAGGTTCCCTAGGGGGCACTTGGACTATGTGGTTTTCCTGGCAGGCATTTGGACTATCTAGGTTACTTAATGGGCACTTGGACTATTTAGGTTCCCTAGCGGGCACTTGGATTATGTAGGTTCCCTATCGGGCACTTGGACTATGTAGGTTAACTAGAGGGCATTTGGATTATGTAGGGTACCTAGCGGGCACTTGGACTATGTAGGTTCCTTATCGGGCACTTGGAAAAGGTAGGTTAACTAGGGGGCACTAGGACTATGTAGGTTAACTAGAGGGCCCTTAGACTATCTAGGTTACCTAGCGGGCATTTGGACTATGTAGGCTCCCTAGCGGTCATTTGGACTATATAGATTACCTAGCGGGCACTTAGACTTTGTAGGTTACCTAGCGGGCACTTGGACTATCTAGGTTACCTAGCTGGCACTTGAACTATCTACGTTACCTAGCGGGTTCTTGGAGTATGTAGGTTACTACCGGGCTGTTGGACTATCTAGGTTACCTAGCGGGCACTGGGACTATCTAGGTTAACTAACGGGCACTTGGACTATGTAGGTTCGCTAGCGGGCCCTTGGACTATGTAAGTTCCCTAGCGGGCACTTGGACTATGTGGGTTCCCTAGCGGGCATTTGGACTATCTAGGTTACCTAACGGGCACTTGGACAATGTAGGTTCCCTAGCGGGCACTTGGATTATGTAGGTTACCTATCGGGCACTTGGACTGTGTAGGTTAACTATCGGGCATTTGGACTATGTAGGTTACCTAGCGGGCACTTGGACTATGTAGGTTCCCTATCGGGCATTTGTACTATGTAGGTTACCTAGCGGGCCCTTGGACTATCTTGGTTACCTAGGGAGAACCTGGACTATGTAGGTTAACTAGTGGGCACTTGGACTATCTAGGTTACCTAGCAGGCACTTGGACTATGTATGTTAACTAGCGAGCACTTGGACTATCTAGGTTACCTAGCGGGCACTTGGACTATGTAGGTTAACTAGCGGGCACTTGGACTATCTAGGTTAACTAGCGGGCCCTTGGACAATGTAGGTTACCTAGTGGGCACTTGGACGATCTAGGTTAACTAGCGGGTACTTGGACTATGTAGGTTAACTAGGGGGCCCTTGAACTATGTAGATTAACTAGCGGGCACTAGGACAATGTAGGTTCCCTAGAGGGCACTTGGACTCTGTATGTTCCCTACGGACACTTGAACTATGTAAGTTACCTACCGGGCACTTGGACTATGTAGGTTAACTAGCGGGCCCTTGGTCTATCTAGGTTACCTAGCGGGCACTTGGACTATCTAGATTAACTAGCGGGCACTTGGACTATGTAGGTTAACTAGCGGACACTTGCACTATGTAGGTTACGTAGCGGGCACTTGGACTATGTAGGGTAACTAGAAGGCCCTTGGACTATCTAGGTTACCTAACTGGCACTTGGACTATGTAGGTTAACTAGCGGACACTTGCACGATCTAGGTTAACTAGCGGGCTCTTGCACTATGTAGGTTAACTAGCGGGCCCATTGACTATGTAGGTAAACTAGTGGGCACTTGGACGATCTAGGTTAACTACCGGGCTATTGGACTATCTAGGTTACCAAGCGGGCACTTGGACTATCTAGGTTAACTAACGGGCACTTGGACTATGTAGGTTCCCTCTCAGGCCCTTGGACTATGTAAGTTCCCTAGCGGGCACTTGGACTATGTGGTTTTCCTGGCGGGCATTTGGACTATCTAGGTTACTTAATGGGCACTTGGACTATGTAGGTTCCCTAGCGGGCACTTGGATTATGTAGGTTCCCTATCGGGCACTTGGACTATCTAGGTTACCTAGCGGGCATTTGGATTATGTAGGGTACCTAGCGGGCACTTGGACTATGTAGGTTCCTTATCGGGCACTTGGAAAAGGTAGGTTAACTAGGGGGCACTTGGACTATGTAGGTTCGCTAGCGGGCCCTTGGACTATGTAAGTTCCCTAGCGGGCACTTGGACTATGTGGGTTCCCTAGCGGGCATTTGGACTATCTAGGTTACCTAACGGGCACTTGGACAATGTAGGTTCCCTAGCGGGCACTTGGATTATGTAGGTTACCTATCGGGCACTTGGACTGTGTAGGTTAACTATCGGGCATTTGGACTATGTAGGTTACCTAGCGGGCACTTGGACTATGTAGGTTCCCTATCGGGCTTTTGTACTATGTAGGTTACCTAGCGGGCCCTTGGACTATCTTGGTTACCTAGGGAGAACCTGGACTATGTAGGTTAACTAGTGGGCACTTGGACTATCTAGGTTACCTAGCAGGCACTTGGACTATGTATGTTAACTAGCGAGCACTTGGACTATCTAGGTTACCTAGCGGGCACTTGGACTATGTAGGTTAACTAGCGGGCACTTGGACTATCTAGGTTAACTAGCGGGCCCTTGGACAATGTAGGTTACCTAGTGGGCACTAGGACGATCTAGGTTAACTAGCGGGTACTTGGACTATGTAGGTTAACTAGGGGGCCCTTGAACTATGTAGATTAACTAGCGGGCACTAGGACAATGTAGGTTCCCTAGAGGGCACTTGGACTCTGTATGTTCCCTACGGACACTTGAACTATGTAAGTTACCTACCGGGCACTTGGACTATGTAGGTTAACTAGCGGGCCCTTGGTCTATCTAGGTTACCTAGCGGGCACTTGGACTATCTAGATTAACTAGCGGGCACTTGGACTATGTAGGTTAACTAGCGGACACTTGCACTATGTAGGTTACGTAGCGGGCACTTGGACTATGTAGGGTAACTAGAAGGCCCTTGGACTATCTAGGTTACCTAACTGGCACTTGGACTATGTAGGTTAACTAGCGGACACTTGCACGATCTAGGTTAACTAGCGGGCTCTTGCACTATGTAGGTTAACTAGCGGGCCCATTGACTATGTAGGTAAACTAGTGGGCACTTGGACGATCTAGGTTAACTACCGGGCTATTGGACTATCTAGGTTACCAAGCGGGCACTTGGACTATCTAGGTTAACTAACGGGCACTTGGACTATGTAGGTTCCCTCTCAGGCCCTTGGACTATGTAAGTTCCCTAGCGGGCACTTGGACTATGTGGTTTTCCTGGCGGGCATTTGGACTATCTAGGTTACTTAATGGGCACTTGGACTATGTAGGTTCCCTAGCGGGCACTTGGATTATGTAGGTTCCCTATCGGGCACTTGGACTATCTAGGTTACCTAGCGGGCATTTGGATTATGTAGGGTACCTAGCGGGCACTTGGACTATGTAGGTTCCTTATCGGGCACTTGGAAAAGGTAGGTTAACTAGGGGGCACTAGGACTATGTAGGTTACCAAGAGGGCCCTTAGACTATCTAGGTTACCTAGCGGGCATTTGGACTATGTAGGCTCCCTAGCGGTCATTTGGACTATATAGATTACCTAGCGGGCACTTAGACTTTGTAGGTTACCTAGCGGGCACTAGGACTATCTAGGTTACCTAGCAGGCACTTGAACTATCTACGTTACCTAGCGGGTACTTGGAGTATGTAGGTTACCTACCGGGCTGTTGAACTATCTAGGTTACCTAGCGGGCACTTGGACTATCTAGGTTAACTAACGGGCACTTGAACTATATAGGTTCCCTAGCGGGCCCTTGGACTATATAAGTTCCCTAGCGGGCACTTGGACTATGTGGGTTCCCTCGCGGGTATTTGGACTATCTAGGTTACCTAACGGGCACTTGGACTATGTAGGTTCCCTATCAGGCACTTGGAGAATGTAGATTAACTAGGGGGCACTAGGACAATGTAGGTTACCTAGCGGGCCCTTGGACTATCTAGGTTACCTAGGGGGAACCTGTACTATGTAGGTTAACTAGTGGGCACTTGGACTATCTAGGTTACCTAGCAGGCACTTGGACTATGTACGTTCCCTAGCGGGCACTTGGACTATCTACGTTACCTAGCGGATACTTGGACTATGTACGTTACCGAGCGGGCACTTAGACTATGTACGTTTCCTAGCGGGTACTTGGACTAGATAGGTTCCCTAGCGGGCACTTGGTCTATCTAGGTTAACTAGCGAGCACTTGGACTATCTAGGTTAACTAGCGGGCATATGGACTATTAGGGCCCCTAGCGGGCATTTGGACTATATTGGTTCCCTAGCGGGCACTTGTACTATGTAGGTTAACTAGCGGACTTGGACAATCTAGGTTAACTAGCGGGTAGTTGGACTATGTAGGTTAACTAGCGGGCCCTTGAACTATGTAGATTAACTAGCGGCACTTGGACTATCTACGTTAACTTGCGGGCCCTTGGACTATGTAGATTCCCTAGCGGGCACTTGGACTATCTAGGTTAACTAGCGGGCACTTGGACTATGTAGTTTCACTAGCGGGCATTTGGATTATTTAGGTTACCTAGTGGGCACTTGGACTATGTAGGTTACCTAGCGGGCACTTGGACTATCTAGGTTACCTAGCGGGCATTTGGACTATGTACATCCCCTAGCGGGCACTTGGACTATCTAGGTTAACTAGCGGGCACTTGGACTATCTGGGTTAACTAGCGTGCACTTGGACTATGTAGGTTCCTTAGCGGGCACTAGGATTATCTAGTTTACCTAGCGGGCACTTGGACTATGTAGGTTAACTAGCGGGCCATTGGACTATCTAGGTTACATAGCTGGAACTTGGACTTTATAGGTTACCTTGCGGGCACTTGGACTATGTAGGTTAACCAAAGACACTTGGACGATCTAGGTTAAATAGTGGGCCCTTGGACTATGTAGGTTAACGAACGGGCATTTGGACTATGTAACTTACCTAGCAGGCAATTGGACTCTCTAGGTTACCTAGCGGGCACTTGGACTATCTAGGTTAACAAACGGGCACTTGGACTATCTAGGTTAACTAGCGGGCACTTGGACTATGTAGGTTACCTAGCGGGCACTTGCACTATCTAGGTTACCTAGCGGGCACTTGGACTATGTAGGTTAATTAGCGGGCACTTGGACTATCTAGGTTACCGAACGGACATTTGGACTATGTAGGTTACCTAGCGGGCACTTCGACTTCTAGGTTAACGAATGGGCACTTGGACTATATATGTTGCATAGCGGGCAATTGGATTATCTAGGTTAGGTAATGGGCACTTGGACTACCTATGTTACCTAGCGGGAACTTGAACTATGTAGGTTACCTAGCGGGCAGTTGGACTATCTAGGTTAACGAAAGGGCACTGGACTATGTAGGTTACCTAGAGGGCACTTGGATTGTCTAGGTTAGCTAACAGGAACTTGGAATATCTAGGTTACCTAGCGGGCACTTGGACTATGTAGGTTAACTTGCGGGCACTTGGACTATTTAAGTTAACTAGAAGGCACTTGGACTATCAAGGTTAACTAGCGGGCACTTGGACTATGTTGGTTAACTACCGTGCACTTGCACTATCTAGGTTACCTATCGGGCACTTGGACCATGTATGTTCCCTAGCGGGCACTTGGACTATCTATGTTAACTAGCGGGCACTTGGAATATGTAGGTTAACTAGGGGACACTTGCACTATGTAGGTTTCCCAGCGGCACTTGGACTATCTAGGTTAATGAGCGGGCACTTGGACTATCTGGGTTAACTAGCGTGCACTTGGACAATGTAGGTTCCTTAGCGGGCACTAGGATTATCTAGTTTACCTAGCGGGCACTAGGACAATTTAGGTTATCTAGCGGGCCCTTGGACTATCTAGGTTACCTAGGGGGAACCTGTACTATGTAGGTTAACTAGCAGGCACTTGGACTATGTACGTTCCCTAGCGGGCACTTGGACTATCTACGTTACCTAGCGGGCACTTGGACTATGTACGTTACCTAGCGGGCACTTGGACTATGTACGTTTCCTAGCGGGTACTTGGACTAGATTGGTTCCCTAGCGGGCACTTGTACTATGTAGGTTAACTAGCGGACTTGGACAATCTAGGTTAACTAGCGGGTAGTTGGACTATGTAGGTTAACTAGCGGGCCCTTGAACTATGTAGATTAACTTGCGGCACTTGGACAATCTACGTTAACTAGCGGGCCATTGGACTATGTAGATTCCCTAGCGGGCACTTGGACTATCTAGGTTAACTAGCGGGCACTTGGACTATGTAGTTTCCCTAGCGGGCATTTGGATTATTTAGGTTACCTAGTGGGCACTTGGACTATGTAGGTTACCTAGCGGGCACTTGGACTATCTAGGTTACCTAGCGGGCACTTGGAATATGTACGTCCCCTAGCGGGCACTTGGACTATCTAGGTTAACTAGAGGGCCCTTGGACTATGTAGGTTAACTAGCGGGCACTTGGACTCTCTAGATTAACTAGCGGGCACTTGGACTATGTAGTTTCCCTAGCGGGCATTTGTATAATTTAGGTTACCTAGTGGGCACTTGGACTATGTAGGTTACCTAGCGGGCACTTGGACTATTTAAGTTAACTAGAAGGCACTTGGACTATCAAGGTTAACTAGCGGGCACTTGGACTATGTTGGTTAACTACCGTGCACTTGCACTATCTAGGTTACCTAGCGGGCACTTGGACCATGTATGTTCCCTAGCGGGCACTTGGACTATCTATGTTAACTAGCGGGCACTTGGAATATGTAGGTTAACTAGGGGACACTTGCACTATGTAGGTTTCCCAGCGGCACTTGGACTATCTAGGTTAACTAGCGGGCACTTGCACTATGTAGGTTCCTTAGCGGGCACTAGGATTATCTAGTTTACCTAGCGGGCACTTGGACTATGTAGGTTAACTAGCGGGCCATTGGACAATCTAGGTTACATAGCTGGAACTTGGACTTTATAGGTTACCTTGCGGGCACTTGGACTATGTAGGTTAACCAAAGACACTTGGACGATCTAGGTTAAAGAGTAGGCCCTTGGACTATGTAGGTTAACGAACGGGCATTTGGACTATGTAACTTACCTAGCAGGCAATTGGACTCTCTAGGTTACCTAGCGGGCACTTGGACTATCTAGGTTAACAAACGGGCACTTGGACTATCTAGGTCAACTAGCGGGCACTTGGACTATGTAGGTTACCTAGCGGGCACTTGCACTATCTAGGTTACCTAGCGGGCACTTGGACTATGTAGGTTAATTAGCGGGCACTTGGACTATCTAGGTTACCGAACGGGCATTTGGACTATGTAGGTTACCTAGCGGGCACTTCGACTTCTAGGTTAACGAATGGGCACTTGGACTATATATGTTGCATAGCGGGCAATTGGATTATCTAGGTTAGGTAATGGGCACTTGGACTATCTATGTTACCTAGCAGGAACTTGGACTATGTAGGTTACCTAGCGGGCACTAGGACTATGTAGGTTACCTAGCGGGCCCTTGGACTATCTAGGTTACCTAGCGGGCATTTGGACTATGTAGGCACCCTAACGGGCATTTGGACTATATAGATTACCTAGCGGGCACTTAGACTTTGTAGGTTACCTAGCGGGCACTTGTACTATCTAGGTTACCTAGCGGGTACTTGGAGTATGTAGGTTACCTACCGGGCTGTTGGACTATCTAGGTTACCAAGCGGGCACTTGGACAATCTAGGTTAACTAACGGGTACTTGGACTATGTAGGTTCCCTAGCGAGCCCTTGGACTATGTAAGTTCCCTAGCGGGCACTTGGACTATGTGGGTTCCCTAGCGGGCATTTGGACTATCTAGGTTACCTAACGGGCACTTAGAATATGTGGGTTCTCTAGAGGGCATTTGGACTATCTAGGTTACCAAGCGGGCAGTTGGACTATGTACGTTCCCTAGCGGCACTTGGACTATCTATGTTACCTAGCGGGCACTTGGGCTATGTAGGTTCCCTATCGGGCACTTGGACTAGATAGGTTCCCTAGCGGGCACTTGGTCTATCTAGGTTAACTAGCGGGCACTTAGACTATCTATGTTAACTAGCGAGCACTTGGACTATCTAGGTTAACTAGCGGGCATTTGGATTATTAGGGTCCCTAGCGGGCATTTGGAGTATATTGGTTACCTAGCGGGCACTTGGACTATTTAGGTTAACGAACGGGCACTTGGACTATGTAGGTAGCCTAGTGGTCACTTGAACTGTCTAGGTTACCTAGCGGGCACTTGGAGTATGTAGGTTAACTAGGGGACACTTGTACTATCTAGGTTAACTAGCGGGCCCTTGGACGTTGTAGGTTAACTAGCGGGCCCTTGGACTATGTAGGTTAACTAGCGGGCCCTTGGACTATGTAGGTTAACTAGCGGGCACTTGGACGATCTAGGTTAACTAGCGGATACTTGGACTATGTAGGTTAACTAGCGGGCCCATGGAATATGTAGATTAAGTAGTGGCACTTGGACTATCTACATTAACTAGCGGGCCCTTGGACTATGTAGATTCCCTAGCGGGCACTTGGACTATGTATGATCCAGTGCGGGCACTTGGACTATGTAGGTTCCCTAGCAGGCACTTGGACTATGTAGGTTCCCTAGCGGGCACTTGTACTATGTAGGTTAACTAGCGGACTTGGACAATCTAGGTTAACTAGCGGGTAGTTGGACTATGTAGGTTAACTAGCGGGCCCTTGAACTATGTAGATTAACTAGCGGCCCTTGGACTATCTACGATAACTAGCGGGCCCTTGGACTATGTAGATTCCCTAGCGGGCACTTGGACTATCTAGGTTAACTAGCGGGCACTTGGACTATGTAGTTTCCCTAGCGGGCATTTGGATTATTTAGGTTACCTAGTGGGCACTTGGACTATGTAGGTTACCTAGCTGGCACTTGGACTATCTAGGTTACCTAGCGGGCACTTGGACTATGTACGTCCCCTAGCGGGCACTTGGACTATCTAGGTTAACTAGAGGGCCCTTGGACTATGTAGGTTAACTAGCGGGCACTTGGACTCTCTAGATTAACTAGCGGGCCCTTGGACTATCTAGGTTTACTAGCGGGCACTTGGACTATCAAGGTTAACTAGCGGGCACTTGGACTATGTAGTTTCCCTAGCGGGCATTTGGATAATTTAGGTTACCTAGTGGGCACTTGGACTATGTAGGTTACCTAGCGGGCACTTGGACTATTTAAGTTAACTAGAAGGCACTTGGACTATCAAGGTTAACTAGCGGGCACTTGGACTATGTAGGTTAACTACCGTGCACTTGCACTATCTAGGTTACCTAGCGGGCACTTGGACCATGTATGTTCCCTAGCGGGCACTTGGACTATCTATGTTAACTAGCGGGCACTTGGAATATGTAGGTTAACTAGGGGACACTTGCACTATGTAGGTTACCTAGCGGCACTTGGACTATGTAGGTTAACTAGCGGGCACTTGGACTATCTGGGTTAACTAGCGTGCACTTGGACTATGTAGGTTCCTTAGCGGGCACTAGGATTATCTAGTTTACCTAGCGGGCACTTGGACTATGTAGGTTAACTAGCGGGCCATTGGACTATCTAGGTTACATAGCTGGAACTTGGACTTTATAGGTTACCTTGCGGGCACTTGGACTATGTAGGTTAACCAAAGACACTTGGACGATCTAGGTTAAATAGTGGGCCCTTGGACTATGTAGGTTAACGAACGGGCATTTGGACTATGTAACTTACCTAGCAGGCAATTGGACTCTCTAGGTTACCTAGCGGGCACTTGGACTATCTAGGTTAACAAACGGGCACTTGGACTATCTAGGTTAACTAGCGGGCACTTGGACTATGTAGGTTACCTAGCGGGCACTTGCACTATGTAGGTTAATTAGCGGGCACTTGGACTATCTAGGTTACCGAACGCGCATTTGGACTATGTAGGTTACCTAGCGGGCACTTCGACTTCTAGGTTAACGAATGGGCACTTGGACTATATATGTTGCATAGCGGGCAATTGGATTATCTAGGTTAGGTAATGGGCACTTGGACTATCTATGTTACCTAGCGGGAACTTGGACTATGTAGGTTACCTAGCGGGCACTTGGACTATCTAGGTTAACGAAAGGGCACTTGGACTATGTAGGTTACCTAGAGGGCACTTGGATTGTCTAGGTTGGCTAACAGGAACTTGGAATATCTAGGTTACCTAGCGGGCCCTTGGACTATGTAGGGTACCTTGCGGGCACTTGTACTATCTAGATTACCTAACGGGAACATGGAATATGTAGGTTAACTAGCGTACACTTGGACAATCTAGGTTAACTAGCTGACCTTGTACTATGTAGGTTAACTATCGAGAAATTAGACTATCTAGGTTAACTAGCGGGCACTTGCACAATGCAGGTTCCCTAGCGGGCACTTTGACTATGTAGGTTCCCTAGCGGGCACTTGGACTATATAGGTTCCCTAAGGGCACTTGAACTATCTAGGTTCCCTAACGGGCACTTGGACTATGTAGGTTCCTCTGCGGGCACTTGGACAATGTAGGTTCCCTATCAGGCACTTGGACTATGTAGGTTAACTAGCGGGCACTTGGACTATCTAGGTTAAGTAGCGGGCAATTGGACTATCTAGGTTAATTAGTGGGCACTTGTACAATGCAGGTTCCCTAGCGGGCACTTTGACTATGTAGGTTCCCTAGCGGGCACTTAGACTCTGTAGGTTACCTAGCGGGCACTTGGACTATCTAGGTTGCCAAGCTGGCACTTGAACTATCTATGTTACCTAGCGGGTTCTTGGAGTATGTAGGTTACCTAGCGGGCTGTTGGACTATCTAGGTTACCAAGCGGGCACTTGGACTATCGAGGTTAACTAACGGGCACTTGGACTATGTAAGTTCCCTAGCGGGCATTTGGACTATGTGGGTTTCCTGGCGGGCATTTGGACTATCTAGGTTACTTAATGGGCACTTGGACTATGTAGGTTCCCTAGCGGGCACTTGGATTATTTAGGTTCCTTATCGGGCACTTGGACTATGTGGGTTAACTAGAGGGCATTTGGACTATGTAGGGTACCTAGCGGGCACTTGGACTATGTAGGTTCTTTATCGGGCACTTGGAAAAATGTAGGTTAACTAGGGGGCACTAGGACTATGTAGGTTACCTAGAGGGCCCTTAGACTATCTAGGTTACCTAGCGGGCATTTGGACTATGTAGGCTCCCTAGCGGTCATTTGGATTATATAGATTACCTAGCGGGCACTTAGACTTTGTAGGTTACCTAGCGGGCACTAGGACTATCTAAGTTACCTAGCATTCACTTGAACTATCTACGTTACCTAGCGGGTACTTGGAGTATGTAGGTTACCTACCGCACTGTTGAACTATCTAGGTTACCTAGCGGGCACTTGGACCATCCAGGTTAATTAACGGGCACTTGGACTATGTAGGTTCCCTAGCGGGCCCTTGGACTATATAAGTTCCCTAGCGGGCACTTGGACTATGTGGGTTCCCTAGCGGGCATTTGGACTATCTAGGTTACCTAACGGGCACTTGGACTATGTAGGTCCCCTATCGGGCACTTGGAGAATATAGGTTAACTAGGGGGCACTAGGACAATGTAGGTTACCTAGCGGGCCCTTGGACTATCTAGGTTACATAGGGGGAACCGGTACTATGTAGGTTAACTAGTGGGCACTTAGATTATCTAGGTTACCTAGCAGGCACTTGGACTATGTACGTTACCTAGCGGGCACTTGGACTATCTACGTTACCTAGCGGGCACTTGGACTATGTACGTTTCCTAGCGGGTACTTTGACTAGATAGGTTCCCTAGCGGGCACTTGGTCTATCTAGGTCAACTAGCGAGCACTTGGACTATCTAGGTTAACTAGCGGGCATATGGACTATTAGGGCCCCTAGCGGGCATTTGGACTATATTGGTTCCCTAGCGGGCACTTGGACTATGTAGGTTAACGAACGGGCACTTGGACTATGTAGGTAATCTAGTGGTCACTTGAAAGGTCTAGGTTACCTAGCGGGCACTTGGACTATGTAGGTTAACTAGCGGGCACTTGGACTATCTAGGTTAACTAGCGGGCCCTTGGACAATGTAGGTTACCTAGTGGGCACTTGGACGATCTAGGTTAACTAGCGGGTACTTGGACTATGTAGGTTAACTAGGGGGCCCTTGAACTATGTAGATTAACTAGCGGGCACTAGGACAATGTAGGTTCCCTAGAGGGCACTTGGACTCTGTATGTTCCCTACGGACACTTGAACTATGTAAGTTACCTACCGGGCACTTGGACTATGTAGGTTAACTAGCGGGCCCTTGGTCTATCTAGGTTACCTAGCGGGCACTTGAACTATCTAGATTAACTAGCGGGCACTTGGACTATGTAGGTTAACTAGCGGACACTTGCACTATGTAGGTTACGTAGCGGGCACATGGACTATGTAGGGTAACTAGAAGGCCCTTGGACTATCTAGGTTAGCTAACTGGCACTTGGATTATGTAGGTTAACTAGCGGACACTTGCACGATCTAGGTTAACTAGCGGGCTCTTGCACTATGTAGGTTAACTAGCGGGCCAATTGACTATGTAGGTAAACTAGTGGGCACTTGGACGATCTAGGTTAACTAGCGAGCACTTGGATTATCTAGGTTACCTAGCGAGCACTTGGACTATGTAGGTTCCCCAGCGGGCATTTGGACTATATAGATAACCCAGCGGGCACTTAGACTCTGTAGGTTACCTAGCGGGCACTTGGACTGTCTAGGATACCTAGCTGGCACTTGAACTATATATGTTACCTAGCGGGTTCTTGGAGTATGTAGGTTACCTAGCGCGCTGTTGGACTATCTAGGTTACCAAGCGGGCACTTGGACTATCTAGTTTAACTAACGGGCACTTGGACTATGTAGGTTCCCTAGCGGGCACTTGGACTATGTGGTTTTCCTGGCAGGCATTTGGACTATCTAGGTTACTTAATGGGCACTTGGACTATTTAGGTTCCCTAGCGGGCACTTGGATTATGTAGGTTCCCTATCGGGCACTTGGACTATGTAGGTTAACTAGAGGGCATTTGGATTATGTAGGGTACCTAGCGGGCACTTGGACTATGTAGGTTCCTTATCGGGCACTTGGAAAAGGTAGGTTAACTAGGGGGCACTAGGACTATGTAGGTTAACTAGAGGGCCCTTAGACTATCTAGGTTACCTAGCGGGCATTTGGACTATGTAGGCTCCCTAGCGGTCATTTGGACTATATAGATTACCTAGCGGGCACTTAGACTTTGTAGGTTACCTAGCGGGCACTTGGACTATCTAGGTTACCTAGCTGGCACTTGAACTATCTACGTTACCTAGCGGGTTCTTGGAGTATGTAGGTTACTACCGGGCTGTTGGACTATCTAGGTTACCTAGCGGGCACTGGGACTATCTAGGTTAACTAACGGGCACTTGGACTATGTAGGTTCGCTAGCGGGCCCTTGGACTATGTAAGTTCCCTAGCGGGCACTTGGACTATGTGGGTTCCCTAGCGGGCATTTGGACTATCTAGGTTACCTAACGGGCACTTGGACAATGTAGGTTCCCTAGCGGGCACTTGGATTATGTAGGTTACCTATCGGGCACTTGGACTGTGTAGGTTAACTATCGGGCATTTGGACTATGTAGGTTACCTAGCGGGCACTTGGACTATGTAGGTTCCCTATCGGGCATTTGTACTATGTAGGTTACCTAGCGGGCCCTTGGACTATCTTGGTTACCTAGGGAGAACCTGGACTATGTAGGTTAACTAGTGGGCACTTGGACTATCTAGGTTACCTAGCAGGCACTTGGACTATGTATGTTAACTAGCGAGCACTTGGACTATCTAGGTTACCTAGCGGGCACTTGGACTATGTAGGTTAACTAGCGGGCACTTGGACTATCTAGGTTAACTAGCGGGCCCTTGGACAATGTAGGTTACCTAGTGGGCACTTGGACGATCTAGGTTAACTAGCGGGTACTTGGACTATGTAGGTTAACTAGGGGGCCCTTGAACTATGTAGATTAACTAGCGGGCACTAGGACAATGTAGGTTCCCTAGAGGGCACTTGGACTCTGTATGTTCCCTACGGACACTTGAACTATGTAAGTTACCTACCGGGCACTTGGACTATGTAGGTTAACTAGCGGGCCCTTGGTCTATCTAGGTTACCTAGCGGGCACTTGGACTATCTAGATTAACTAGCGGGCACTTGGACTATGTAGGTTAACTAGCGGACACTTGCACTATGTAGGTTACGTAGCGGGCACTTGGACTATGTAGGGTAACTAGAAGGCCCTTGGACTATCTAGGTTACCTAACTGGCACTTGGACTATGTAGGTTAACTAGCGGACACTTGCACGATCTAGGTTAACTAGCGGGCTCTTGCACTATGTAGGTTAACTAGCGGGCCCATTGACTATGTAGGTAAACTAGTGGGCACTTGGACGATCTAGGTTAACTACCGGGCTGTTGGACTATCTAGGTTACCAAGCGGGCACTTGGACTATCTAGGTTAACTAACGGGCACTTGGACTATGTAGGTTCCCTCTCAGGCCCTTGGACTATGTAAGTTCCCTAGCGGGCACTTGGACTATGTGGTTTTCCTGGCGGGCATTTGGACTATCTAGGTTACTTAATGGGCACTTGGACTATGTAGGTTCCCTAGCGGGCACTTGGATTATGTAGGTTCCCTATCGGGCACTTGGACTATCTAGGTTACCTAGCGGGCATTTGGATTATGTAGGGTACCTAGCGGGCACTTGGACTATGTAGGTTCCTTATCGGGCACTTGGAAAAGGTAGGTTAACTAGGGGGCACTAGGACTACGTAGGTTACCAAGAGGGCCCTTAGACTATCTAGGTTACCTAGCGGGCATTTGGACTATGTAGGCTCCCTAGCGGTCATTTGGACTATATAGATTACCTAGCGGGCACTTAGACTTTGTAGGTTACCTAGCGGGCACTAGGACTATCTAGGTTACCTAGCAGGCACTTGAACTATCTACGTTACCTAGCGGGTACTTGGAGTATGTAGGTTACCTACCGGGCTGTTGAACTATCTAGGTTACCTAGCGGGCACTTGGACTATCTAGGTTAACTAACGGGCACTTGAACTATATAGGTTCCCTAGCGGGCCCTTGGACTATATAAGTTCCCTAGCGGGCACTTGGACTATGTGGGTTCCCTCGCGGGCATTTGGACTATCTAGGTTACCTAACGGGCACCTGGACTATTTAGGTTCCCTATCAGGCACTTGGAGAATGTAGATTAACTAGGGGGCACTAGGACAATGTAGGTTACCTAGCGGGCCCTTGGACTATCTAGGTTACCTAGGGGGAACCTGTACTATGTAGGTTAACTAGTGGGCACTTGGACTATCTAGGTTACCTAGCAGGCACTTGGACTATGTACGTTCCCTAGCGGGCACTTGGACTATGTACGTTTCCTAGCGGGTACTTGGACTAGATAGGTTCCCTAGCGGGCACTTGGTCTATCTAGGTTAACTAGCGAGCACTTGGACTATCTAGGTTAACTAGCGGGCATATGGACTATTAGGGCCCCTAGCGGGCATTTGGACTATATTGGTTCCCTAGCGGGCACTTGTACTATGTAGGTTAACTAGCGGACTTGGACAATCTAGGTTAACTAGCGGGTAGTTGGACTATGTAGGTTAACTAGCGGGCCCTTGAACTATGTAGATTAACTAGCGGCACTTTGACTATCTACGTTAACTTGCGGGCCCTTGGACTATGTAGATTCCCTAGCGGGCACTTGGACTATGTAGGTTACCTAGCGGGCACTTGGACTATCTAGGTTACCTAGCGGGCATTTGGACTATGTACATCCCCTAGCGGGCACTTGGACTATCTAGGTTAACTAGAGGGCCCTTGGACTATGTAGGTGAACTAGCGGGCACTTGGACTCTCTAGATTAACTAGCGGGCCCTTGGACTATCTAGGTTTACTAGCGGGCACTTGGACTATCTAGGTTAACTAGCGGGCACTTGGACTATGTAGTTTCCCTAGCGGGCATTTGGATAATTTAGGTTACCTAGTGGGCATTTGGACTATGTAGGTTACCTAGCGGGCACTTGGACTATTTAAGTTAACTAAAAGGCACTTGGACTATCAAGGTTAATTAGCGGGCACTTGGACTATGTAGGTTAACTACCATGCACTTGCACTATCTAGGTTACCTAGCGGGCACTTGGACCATGTATGTTCCCTAGCGGGCACTTGGACTATCTATGTTAACTAGCGGGCACTTGGAATATGTAGTTTAACTAGGGGACACTTGCACTATGTAGGTTTCCCAGCGGCACTTGGACTATCTAGGTTAACTAGCGGGCACTTGGACTATCTGGGTTAACTAGCGTGCACTTGGACTATGTAGGTTCCTTAGCGGGCACTAGGATTATCTAGTTTACCTAGCGGGCACTTGGACTATGTAGGTTAACTAGCGGGCCATTGGACTATCTAGGTTACATAGCTGGAACTTGGACTTTATAGGTTACCTTGCGGGCACTTGGACTATGTAGGTTAACCAAAGACACTTGGACGATCTAGGTTAAATAGTGGGCCCTTGGACTATGTAGGTTAACGAACGGGCATTTGGACTATGTAACTTACCTAGCAGGCAATTGGACTCTCTAGGTTACCTAGCGGGCACTTGGACTATCTAGGTTAACAAACGGGCACTTGGACTATCTAGGTTAACTAGCGGGCACTTGGACTATGTAGGTTACCTAGCGGGCACTTGCACTATCTAGGTTACCTAGCGGGCACTTGGACTATGTAGGTTAATTAGCGGGCACTTGGACTATCTAGGTTACCGAACGGACATTTGGACTATGTAGGTTACCTAGCGGGCACTTCGACTTCTAGGTTAACGAATGGGCACTTGGACTATATATGTTGCATAGCGGGCAATTGGATTATCTAGGTTAGGTAATGGGCACTTGGACTACCTATGTTACCTAGCGGGAACTTGAACTATGTAGGTTACCTAGCGGGCAGTTGGACTATCTAGGTTAACGAAAGGGCACTGGACTATGTAGGTTACCTAGAGGGCACTTGGATTGTCTAGGTTAGCTAACAGGAACTTGGAATATCTAGGTTACCTAGCGGGCACTTGGACTATGTAGGTTACCTTGCGGGCACTTGGACTATTTAAGTTAACTAGAAGGCACTTGGACTATCAAGGTTAACTAGCGGGCACTTGGACTATGTTGGTTAACTACCGTGCACTTGCACTATCTAGGTTACCTATCGGGCACTTGGACCATGTATGTTCCCTAGCGGGCACTTGGACTATCTATGTTAACTAGCGGGCACTTGGAATATGTAGGTTAACTAGGGGACACTTGAACTATGTAGGTTTCCCAGCGGCACTTGGACTATCTAGGTTAATGAGCGGGCACTTGGACTATCTGGGTTAACTAGCGTGCACTTGGACAATGTAGGTTCCTTAGCGGGCACTAGGATTATCTAGTTTACCTAGCGGGCACTAGGACAATTTAGGTTATCTAGCGGGCCCTTGGACTATCTAGGTTACCTAGGGGGAACCTGTACTATGTAGGTTAACTAGTGGGCACTTGGACTATCTAGGTTACCTAGCAGGCACTTGGACTATGTACGTTCCCTAGCGGGCACTTGGACTATCTACGTTACCTAGCGGGCACTTGGACTATGTACGTTACCTAGCGGGCACTTGGACTATGTACGTTTCCTAGCGGGTACTTGGACTAGATTGGTTCCCTAGCGGGCACTTGTACTATGTAGGTTAACTAGCGGACTTGGACAATCTAGGTTAACTAGCGGGTAGTTGGACTATGTAGGTTAACTAGCGGGCCCTTGAACTATGTAGATTAACTTGCGGCACTTGGACAATCTACGTTAACTAGCGGGCCATTGGACTATGTAGATTCCCTAGCGGGCACTTGGACTATCTAGGTTAACTAGCGGGCACTTGGACTATGTAGTTTCCCTAGCGGGCATTTGGATTATTTAGGTTACCTAGTGGGCACTTGGACTATGTAGGTTACCTAGCGGGCACTTGGACTATCTAGGTTACCTAGCGGGCACTTGGAATATGTACGTCCCCTAGCGGGCACTTGGACTATCTAGGTTAACTAGAGGGCCCTTGGACTATGTAGGTTAACTAGCGGGCACTTGGACTCTCTAGATTAACTAGCGGGCACTTGGACTATGTAGTTTCCCTAGCGGGCATTTGTATAATTTAGGTTACCTAGTGGGCACTTGGACTATGTAGGTTACCTAGCGGGCACTTGGACTATTTAAGTTAACTAGAAGGCACTTGGACTATCAAGGTTAACTAGCGGGCACTTGGACTATGTTGGTTAACTACCGTGCACTTGCACTATCTAGGTTACCTAGCGGGCACTTGGACCATGTATGTTCCCTAGCGGGCACTTGGACTATCTATGTTAACTAGTGGGCACTTGGAATATGTAGGTTAACTAGGGGACACTTGCACTATGTAGGTTTCCCAGCGGCACTTGGACTATCTAGGTTAACTAGCGGGCACTTGCACTATGTAGGTTCCTTAGCGGGCACTAGGATTATCTAGTTTACCTAGCGGGCACTTGGACTATGTAGGTTAACTAGCGGGCCATTGGACAATCTAGGTTACATAGCTGGAACTTGGACTTTATAGGTTACCTTGCGGGCACTTGGACTATGTAGGTTAACCAAAGACACTTGGACGATCTAGGTTAAAGAGTAGGCCCTTGGACTATGTAGGTTAACGAACGGGCATTTGGACTATGTAACTTACCTAGCAGGCAATTGGACTCTCTAGGTTACCTAGCGGGCACTTGGACTATCTAGGTTAACAAACGGGCACTTGGACTATCTAGGTCAACTAGCGGGCACTTGGACTATGTAGGTTACCTAGCGGGCACTTGCACTATCTAGGTTACCTAGCGGGCACTTGGACTATGTAGGTTAATTAGCGGGCACTTGGACTATCTAGGTTACCGAACGGGCACTTGCACTATCTAGGTTACCTAGCGGGCACTTGGACTATGTAGGTTAATTAGCGGGCACTTGGACTATCTAGGTTACCGAACGGGCATTTGGACTATGTAGGTTACCTAGCGGGCACTTCGACTTCTAGGTTAACGAATGGGCACTAGGACTATATATGTTGCATAGCGGGCAATTGGATTATCTAGGTTAGGTAATGGGCACTTGGACTATCTATGTTACCTAGCAGGAACTTGGACTATGTAGGTTACCTAGCGGGCACTAGGACTATGTAGGTTACCTAGCGGGCCCTTGGACTATCTAGGTTACCTAGCGGGCATTTGGACTATGTAGGCACCCTAACGGGCATTTGGACTATATAGATTACCTAGCGGGCACTTAGACTTTGTAGGTTACCTAGCGGGCACTTGTACTATCTAGGTTACCTAGCGGGTACTTGGAGTATGTAGGTTACCTACCGGGCTGTTGGACTATCTAGGTTACCAAGCGGGCACTTGGACAATCTAGGTTAACTAACGGGTACTTGGACTATGTAGGTTCCCTAGCGAGCCCTTGGACTATGTAAGTTCCCTAGCGGGCACTTGGACTATGTGGGTTCCCTAGCGGGCATTTGGACTATCTAGGTTACCTAACGGGCACTTAGAATATGTGGGTTCTCTAGAGGGCATTTGGACTATCTAGGTTACCAAGCGGGCAGTTGGACTATGTACGTTCCCTAGCGGCACTTGGACTATCTATGTTACCTAGCGGGCACTTGGGCTATGTAGGTTCCCTATCGGGCACTTGGACTAGATAGGTTCCCTAGCGGGCACTTGGTCTATCTAGGTTAACTAGCGGGCACTTAGACTATCTATGTTAACTAGCGAGCACTTGGACTATCTAGGTTAACTAGCGGGCATTTGGATTATTAGGGTCCCTAGCGGGCATTTGGAGTATATTGGTTACCTAGCAGGCACTTGGACTATTTAGGTTAACGAACGGGCACTTGGACTATGTAGGTAGCCTAGTGGTCACTTGAACTGTCTAGGTTACCTAGCGGGCACTTGGAGTATGTAGGTTAACTAGGGGACACTTGTACTATCTAGGTTAACTAGCGGGCCCTTGGACGTTGTAGGTTAACTAGCGGGCCCTTGGACTATGTAGGTTAACTAGCGGGCCCTTGGACTATGTAGGTTAACTAGCGGGCACTTGGACGATCTAGGTTAACTAGCGGATACTTGGACTATGTAGGTTAACTAGCGGGCCCATGGAATATGTAGATTAAGTAGTGGCACTTGGACTATCTACATTAACTAGCGGGCCCTTGGACTATGTAGATTCCCTAGCGGGCACTTGGACTATGTATGATCCAGTGCGGGCACTTGGACTATGTAGGTTCCCTAGCAGGCACTTGGACTATGTAGGTTCCCTAGCGGGCACTTGTACTATGTAGGTTAACTAGCGGACTTGGACAATCTAGGTTAACTAGCGGGTAGTTGGACTATGTAGGTTAACTAGTGGGCCCTTGAACTATGTAGATTAACTAGCGGCCCTTGGACTATCTACGATAACTAGCGGGCCCTTGGACTATGTAGATTCCCTAGCGGGCACTTGGACTATCTAGGTTAACTAGCGGGCACTTGGACTATGTAGTTTCCCTAGCGGGCATTTGGATTATTTAGGTTACCTAGTGGGCACTTGGACTATGTAGGTTACCTAGCTGGCACTTGGACTATCTAGGTTACCTAGCGGGCACTTGGACTATGTACGTCCCCTAGCGGGCACTTGGACTATCTAGGTTAACTAGAGGGCCCTTGGACTATGTAGGTTAACTAGCGGGCACTTGGACTCTCTAGATTAACTAGCGGGCCCTTGGACTATCTAGGTTTACTAGCGGGCACTTGGACTATCAAGGTTAACTAGCGGGCACTTGGACTATGTAGTTTCCCTAGCGGGCATTTGGATAATTTAGGTTACCTAGTGGGCACTTGGACTATGTAGGTTACCTAGCGGGCACTTGGACTATTTAAGTTAACTAGAAGGCACTTGGACTATCAAGGTTAACTAGCGGGCACTTGGACTATGTAGGTTAACTACCGTGCACTTGCACTATCTAGGTTACCTAGCGGGCACTTGGACCATGTATGTTCCCTAGCGGGCACTTGGACTATCTATGTTAACTAGCGGGCACTTGGAATATGTAGGTTAACTAGGGGACACTTGCACTATGTAGGTTACCTAGCGGCACTTGGACTATGTAGGTTAACTAGCGGGCACTTGGACTATCTGGGTTAACTAGCGTGCACTTGGACTATGTAGGTTCCTTAGCGGGCACTAGGATTATCTAGTTTACCTAGCCGGCACTTGGACTATGTAGGTTAACTAGCGGGCCATTGGACTATCTAGGTTACATAGCTGGAACTTGGACTTTATAGGTTACCTTGCGGGCACTTGGACTATGTAGGTTAACCAAAGACACTTGGACGATCTAGGTTAAATAGTGGGCCCTTGGAGTATGTAGGTTAACGAACGGGCATTTGGACTATGTAACTTACCTAGCAGGCAATTGGACTCTCTAGGTTACCTAGCGGGCACTTGGACTATCTAGGTTAACAAACGGGCACTTGGACTATCTAGGTTAACTAGCGGGCACTTGGACTATGTAGGTTACCTAGCGGGCACTTGCACTATGTAGGTTAATTAGCGGGCACTTGGACTATCTAGGTTACCGAACGCGCATTTGGACTATGTAGGTTACCTAGCGGGCACTTCGACTTCTAGGTTAACGAATGGGCACTTGGACTATATATGTTGCATAGCGGGCAATTGGATTATCTAGGTTAGGTAATGGGCACTTGGACTATCTATGTTACCTAGCGGGAACTTGGACTATGTAGGTTACCTAGCGGGCACTTGGACTATCTAGGTTAACGAAAGGGCACTTGGACTATGTAGGTTACCTAGAGGGCACTTGGATTGTCTAGGTTGGCTAACAGGAACTTGGAATATCTAGGTTACCTAGCGGGCCCTTGGACTATGTAGGGTACCTTGCGGGCACTTGTACTATCTAGATTACCTAACGGGAACATGGAATATGTAGGTTAACTAGCGTACACTTGGACAATCTAGGTTAACTAGCTGACCTTGTACTATGTAGGTTAACTATCGAGAAATTAGACTATCTAGGTTAACTAGCGGGCACTTGCACAATGCAGGTTCCCTAGCGGGCACTTTGACTATGTAGGTTCCCTAGCGGGCACTTGGACTATATAGGTTCCCTAAGGGCACTTGAACTATCTAGGTTCCCTAACGGGCACTTGGACTATGTAGGTTCCTCTGCGGGCACTTGGACAATGTAGGTTCCCTATCAGGCACTTGGACTATGTAGGTTAACTAGCGGGCACTTGGACTATCTAGGTTAAGTAGCGGGCAATTGGACTATCTAGGTTAATTAGTGGGCACTTGTACAATGCAGGTTCCCTAGCGGGCACTTTGACTATGTAGGTTCCCTAGCGGGCACTTAGACTCTGTAGGTTACCTAGCGGGCACTTGGACTATCTAGGTTGCCAAGCTGGCACTTGAACTATCTATGTTACCTAGCGGGTTCTTGGAGTATGTAGGTTACCTAGCGGGCTGTTGGACTATCTAGGTTACCAAGCGGGCACTTGGACTATCGAGGTTAAGTAACGGGCACTTGGACTATGTAAGTTCCCTAGCGGGCATTTGGACTATGTGGGTTTCCTGGCGGGCATTTGGACTATCTAGGTTACTTAATGGGCACTTGGACTATGTAGGTTCCCTAGCGGGCACTTGGATTATTTAGGTTCCTTATCGGGCACTTGGACTATGTGGGTTAACTAGAGGGCATTTGGACTATGTAGGGTACCTAGCGGGCACTTGGACTATGTAGGTTCTTTATCGGGCACTTGGAAAAATGTAGGTTAACTAGGGGGCACTAGGACTATGTAGGTTACCTAGAGGGCCCTTAGACTATCTAGGTTACCTAGCGGGCATTTGGACTATGTAGGCTCCCTAGCGGTCATTTGGATTATATAGATTACCTAGCGGGCACTTAGACTTTGTAGGTTACCTAGCGGGCACTAGGACTATCTAAGTTACCTAGCATTCACTTGAACTATCTACGTTACCTAGCGGGTACTTGGAGTATGTAGGTTACCTACCGCACTGTTGAACTATCTAGGTTACCTAGCGGGCACTTGGACCATCCAGGTTAATTAACGGGCACTTGGACTATGTAGGTTCCCTAGCGGGCCCTTGGACTATATAAGTTCCCTAGCGGGCACTTGGACTATGTGGGTTCCCTAGCGGGCATTTGGACTATCTAGGTTACCTAACGGGCACTTGGACTATGTAGGTCCCCTATCGGGCACTTGGAGAATATAGGTTAACTAGGGGGCACTAGGACAATGTAGGTTACCTAGCGGGCCCTTGGACTATCTAGGTTACATAGGGGGAACCTGTACTATGTAGGTTAACTAGTGGGCACTTAGATTATCTAGGTTACCTAGCAGGCACTTGGACTATGTACGTTACCTAGCGGGCACTTGGACTATCTACGTTACCTAGCGGGCACTTGGACTATGTACGTTTCCTAGCGGGTACTTTGACTAGATAGGTTCCCTAGCGGGCACTTGGTCTATCTAGGTCAACTAGCGAGCACTTGGACTATCTAGGTTAACTAGCGGGCATATGGACTATTAGGGCCCCTAGCGGGCATTTGGACTATATTGGTTCCCTAGCGGGCACTTGGACTATGTAGGTTAACGAACGGGCACTTGGACTATGTAGGTAATCTAGTGGTCACTTGAAAGGTCTAGGTTACCTAGCGGGCACTTGGACTATGTAGGTTAACTAGCGGGCACTTGGACTATCTAGGTTAACTAGCGGGCCCTTGGACAATGTAGGTTACCTAGTGGGCACTTGGACGATCTAGGTTAACTAGCGGGTACTTGGACTATGTAGGTTAACTAGGGGGCCCTTGAACTATGTAGATTAACTAGCGGGCACTAGGACAATGTAGGTTCCCTAGAGGGCACTTGGACTCTGTATGTTCCCTACGGACACTTGAACTATGTAAGTTACCTACCGGGCACTTGGACTATGTAGGTTAACTAGCGGGCCCTTGGTCTATCTAGGTTACCTAGCGGGCACTTGAACTATCTAGATTAACTAGCGGGCACTTGGACTATGTAGGTTAACTAGCGGACACTTGCACTATGTAGGTTACGTAGCGGGCACATGGACTATGTAGGGTAACTAGAAGGCCCTTGGACTATCTAGGTTAGCTAACTGGCACTTGGATTATGTAGGTTAACTAGCGGACACTTGCACGATCTAGGTTAACTAGCGGGCTCTTGCACTATGTAGGTTAACTAGCGGGCCAATTGACTATGTAGGTAAACTAGTGGGCACTTGGACGATCTAGGTTAACTAGCGAGCACTTGGATTATCTAGGTTACCTAGCGAGCACTTGGACTATGTAGGTTCCCCAGCGGGCATTTGGACTATATAGATAACCCAGCGGGCACTTAGACTCTGTAGGTTACCTAGCGGGCACTTGGACTGTCTAGGATACCTAGCTGGCACTTGAACTATATATGTTACCTAGCGGGTTCTTGGAGTATGTAGGTTACCTAGCGCGCTGTTGGACTATCTAGGTTACCAAGCGGGCACTTGGACTATCTAGTTTAACTAACGGGCACTTGGACTATGTAGGTTCCCTAGCGGGCACTTGGACTATGTGGTTTTCCTGGCAGGCATTTGGACTATCTAGGTTACTTAATGGGCACTTGGACTATTTAGGTTCCCTAGCGGGCACTTGGATTATGTAGGTTCCCTATCGGGCACTTGGACTATGTAGGTTAACTAGAGGGCATTTGGATTATGTAGGGTACCTAGCGGGCACTTGGACTATGTAGGTTCCTTATCGGGCACTTGGAAAAGGTAGGTTAACTAGGGGGCACTAGGACTATGTAGGTTAACTAGAGGGCCCTCAGACTATCTAGGTTACCTAGCGGGCATTTGGACTATGTAGGCTCCCTAGCGGTCATTTGGACTATATAGATTACCTAGCGGGCACTTAGACTTTGTAGGTTACCTAGCGGGCACTTGGACTATCTAGGTTACCTAGCTGGCACTTGAACTATCTACGTTACCTAGCGGGTTCTTGGAGTATGTAGGTTACTACCGGGCTGTTGGACTATCTAGGTTACCGAGCGGGCACTGGGACTATCTAGGTTAACTAACGGGCACTTGGACTATGTAGGTTCGCTAGCGGGCCCTTGGACTATGTAAGTTCCCTAGCGGGCACTTGGACTATGTGGGTTCCCTAGCGGGCATTTGGACTATCTAGGTTATCTAACGGGCACTTGGACAATGTAGGTTCCCTAGCGGGCACTTGGATAATGTAGGTTACCTATCGGGCACTTGGACTGTGTAGGTTAACTATCGGGCATTTGGACTATGTAGGTTACCTAGCGGGCACTTGGACTATGTAGGTTCCCTATCGGGCATTTGGACTATGTAGGTTACCTAGCGGGCCCTTGGACTATCTTGGTTACCTAGGGAGAACCTGGACTATGTAGGTTAACTAGTGGGCACTTGGACTATCTAGGTTACCTAGCAGGCACTTGGACTATGTATGTTAACTAGCGAGCACTTGGACTATCTAGGTTACCTAGTGGGCACTTGGACTATGTACGTTCCCTAGCGGGCACTTGGATTATCTATGTTACCTAGCGGGCACTTGGACTATGTACGTTTCCTAGCGGGTACTTGGACTAGATAGGTTCCCTAGCGGTCACTTGGTCTATCTAGGTTAACTAGCGGGCACATGGACTTCTAGGTTAACGAACGGGCACTTGGACTATGTATGTTGCATAGCGGGCAATTGGACTATCTAGGTTAGGTAACGGGCACTTGGAGTATCTAGGTTACCTAGCGGGAACTTGGACTATGTAGGTTACCTAGCGGGCACTTGGACTATGTAGGTTAACTAGCGGTCCCTTCAACTATGTAGATTAACTAGCAGAACTTGGAATATCTACGTTAACTAGCGTTCCCTTGGACTATGTAGATTCCCTAGCGGGCACTTGGACTATGTAGGTAACCTAGCGGGCCCTTGGACTATCTAGGTTACCTAGCGGTACTTGGACTATGTTGGTAACCTAGCGGGCCCTTGGACTACCCAGGTTACCTAGCGGGCATTTGGACTATGTAGTCTCCCTAGTTGTCATTTGGACTATATAGATTACCTAGCGGGCACTTAGACTTTGTAGGTTACCTAGCAGGCACTTGGACTATCTAGGTTACCTAGCTGGCACTTGAACTATCTACGTTACCTAGCGGGTTCTTGGAGTATGTAGGTTACCTACCAGGCTGTTGGACTATCTAGGTTACCTAGCGGGCACTGGGACTATCTAGGTTAACTAACGGGCACTTGGACTATGTAGGTTCGCTAACGGTCCCTTGGACTATGTAAGTCCCCTAGTGGGCACTTGGACTATGTGGGTTCCCTAGCGGGCATTTGGACTATCTAGGTTACCTAACGGGCACTTGGACAATGTGGGTTCCCTAGCGGGCACTTGAATTATGTAGGTTCCCTATCGGGCACTTGGACTATGTAGGTTAACTAGCGGGCATTTGGACTATGTAGGTTACCTAGCGGGCACTTGGACTATGTAGGTTCCCTATCGGGCAATTGGAGAATGTAGGTTAACTAGGGGCACTAGGGCTATGTAGATTACCTATCGGGCACTTGGAGAATGTAGGTTAACTAGGGGCACTAGGACTATGTAGGTTACCTAGCAGGCACTTGGACTATGTATGTTAACTATCGAGCACTTGGACTATCTACGTTACCTAGCGGGCATTTGGACTATGTACGTTCCCTAGCGGGCACTTGGATTATCTATGTTAAATAGCGGGCACTTGGACTATGTACGTTTCCTAGCGGGTACTTGGACTAGATAGGTTCCCTAGCGGGCACTTGGTCTATCTAGGTTAACTAGCGGGCACTTGGACTTCTAGGTTAACGAACGGGCACTTGGACTATGTATGTTGCATAGCGGGCAATTGGACTATCTAGGTTAGGTAATGGGCACTTGGACTATCTAGGTTACCTAGCGGGAACTTGGACTATGTAGGTTACCTAGCGGGCACTTGGACTATGTAGGTTAACTAGCGGTCCCTTCAACGATGTAGATTAACTAGCGGAACTTGGACTATCTACGTTAACTAGCGTTCCCTTGGACTATGTAGATTCCCTAGCGGGCACATGGACTATATAGGTAACCTAGCGGGCCCTTGGACTATGTAGGTTACCTAGCGGGCACTTGGACTATGTAGGTAACCTAGCGGGCACTTGGACAGTCTAGGTCACCCAGCGGGCATTTGGACTATGTAGGCTCCCTAGTAGTCATTTGGACTATATAAATTACCTAGCGGGCACTTTGTCTTTGTAGGTTACCTAGCGGGCACTTGGACTATCTTGGTTACCTAGCTGGCACTTGAACTATCTACGTTACCTAGCGAGTACTTGGAGTATGTAGGTTACCTACCGGGCTGTTGGACTATCTAGGTTACCTATCAGGCACTGGGACTATCTAGGTTAACTAACGGGCACTTGGACTATGTAGGTTCGCTAGCGGGCCATTGGACTATGTAAGTCCCCTAGCGGGCACTTGGACTATGTTGGTTACCTAAAGGGCACTTGGACTATCTAGGTTACCTAGCGGGCACTTGGATTATGTACATTCCCTAGCGGGCACTTGGACTATCTATGTTACCTAGCGGGCACTTGGACTATGTACGTTTCCTAGCGGGTACTTTGACTAGATAGGTTCCCTAGCGGGCACTTGGTCTATCTAGGTTAACTAGCGAGCACTTGGACTTTCTAGGTTAACTAGCGGGCATTTGGACTAATAGGACCCCTACCGGGCATTTGGACTATATTGGTTACCTAGCGGGCATTTGGACTATGTAGGTTAACGAACGGGCACTTGGACTATGTTGGTAACCTAGTGGTCACTTGAAATGTCTAGGTTACCTTGCGAGCACTTGGACTATGTAGGTTAACTAGCGGGCACTTGGACTATCAAGGTTAACTAGCGGGCCCTTGGACGATGTAGGTTAACTAGCGGGCCCTTGGACTATGTAGGTTAACTAGCGGGCACTTGGACGATCTAGGTTAACTAGCGGGCCCTTGGACGATGTAGGTTAACTAGCGGGACTTTGGACTATGTAGGTTAACTAGAGGGCCCTTGGACTATGTATGTTAACTAGCGGGCACTTGGACGATCTATGTTAACTAGCGGGTACTTGGACGATGTAGGTTAACTAGCGGGCCCTTGGACTATGTAGGTTAACTAGCGGGCCCTTGGACGATCTAGGTTAACTAGCGGGTACATGGACTATGTAGGTTAACTAGCGGGCCCTTGGACTATGTAGATTAACTAGCGGCACTTGGACTATCTACGTTAACTAGCGGGCCCTTGGACTATGTAGATTCCCTTGCGGCCACTTGGACTATGTATGTTCAAGCGCGGGCACTTGGACCATGTAGGTTCCCTAGCAGGCATTTGGACTATGTAGGTTCCAGAGCGGACATTTGGACTAACTAGATTCCCGATCGGGCACTTGTACTATGTAGATTAACTAGCGGACACATCGACGATCTAGGTTAACTAGCGGGTAATTGGACTATGTAGGTTAACCAGCGGGCCCTTGAATTATGTAGATTAACTAGCGGAACATGGACTATCTACCTTAACTAGCGGGCCCTTGGACTATGTAGATTCCCTAGCGGGCACTTGGACTATGTATGTTCCCTAGCGGGCACTTGGGCTATATATGTTCCCTATGGTCACTTGAACTATGTAAGTTAACTACCGGGCAATTGGACTATGTAGGTTAACTAGCGGGCCCTTGGACTATCTAGGTTACCTAGCGGGCACTTGGACTATGTAGGTAACCTAGCGGGCACTTGGACTGTCTAGGTTACCTAGCGGGCACTTGGACTTCTAGGTTAACAAACGGGCACTTGGACTATGTATGTTGCATAGCGGGCAATTGGACTATCTAGGTTAGGTAACGGGCACTTGGACTATCTAGGTTACCTAGCGGGAACGGGGACTATGTAGGTTACCTAGCGGGCACTTGGACTATCTAGGTCAACTAGCGGGCCCTTGTACTATGTAGGTTAACTCGTGAGCACTTGGACTATCTAGGTTAACTAGCGGACCTTGGACTACGTAGGATAACTAGCGGGCCCTTGGACTATGTAGGTTAACTAGCGGGCACTTGGATGATCAATGTTAACTAGCGGGCACTTGGACTATCTAGGTTAGCTAACGGGCACTTGGATAAAGTACGTCCCCTAGTGGGCACTTGGACACTCTAGGTTAACTAACGGGCACTAGGACTATCTAGGTTAACTAGCGGGCACTTGGACGATCTAGGTTAACTAGCGGGCACTAGGACTATCAAAGTTAACAAGTGAGCCCTTGGACTATGTAGGTTAACTAGCGGGCCCTTGGACTATCTAGGTTACCTAGTGGGCACTTGGACTATATAGGTTACCTAGCGGGCACTTGGACTATGTAGGTTACCTAGTGTGCACTTGGACTATCTAGGTTAACGAACGGGCACGTGGAATATGCAGGTAACCTAGCGGGCACTTGGATTTCTAGGTTAACGAACGGGCACTTGGTCTATGTAGGTTGCTTAGCGGGCACATGGACTATCTAGGTTAGGTAACGGGCACTTTCAGTATCTAGTTTACCTAGCGGGAACTTCGACAATGTAAGTTACCTAGCGGGCACTTGGACTATCTAGGTTACCTAACGGGCACTTTGACTATCTAGGTTACATAGCGGGCACTTGGACTATGTAGGTTAACTAGCGAACACTTGGACTCTAGGTTACCTAGCGGGCACTTGGACTATCTAGGTTACCTAGTGGGCCCTTGGACTATGTAGGTTTCCTAGCGGGCACTTGGACTATCTAGGTTAACTAACGGGCACTTGGACTATGTAGGTTCCCTAGCGGGCACTTGGATTATGTAGGTTCCCTAGCGGGCACTTGGATTATGTAGGTTCCGTATCGGGCACTTGGACCATGTAGGTTACCTAGCAGGCACTTGGACTATGTAGGTTCCCTATCGGGCACTTGGAGAATGTAGGTTAACTAGGGGGCACTAGGACAATTTAGGTTACCTAGCGGGCCCTTGGACTATGTAGGTTACCTTGCGGGCACTTGGACAATCTAGGTTAACTAGCGGGTACTTGGACAATGTAGGTTAACTAGCCGGCCCTTGGACTATGTAGATTAACTATCGGCACTTGGACTATCTACGTTATCTAGCGGTCCCTTGGACTATGTAGATTCCCTAGCGGGCACTTGGACTATGTATGTTCCAGCGCGGGCATTTGGACTATGTAGGTTCACTAGCAGGCACTTGGACTATGTAGGTTCCAGAGCGGGCACTTGGACTAACTAGATTCCCTAGGGGGCACTTGTACTATGTAGATTAACTAGCGGACACTTGGACGATCTAGGTTAACTAGAGGGTACTTGGACTATGTAGGTTAACTGGCGGACAATTGAACTATGTAGATTAACTAGCGGAACTTGGACTATCTACATTAACTAGCGGACCCTTGGACTATGTAGATTCCCTAGCCGGCACTTGGGCTATGTATGTTCCCTATGTACACTTGAACTATGTAAGTTAACTACCGGGCACTTGGACTATGTAGGTTAACTAGCGGGCCCTTGGACTATCTAGGTTTCCTAGCGGGCCCTTGGACTATGTAGTTTAACTAGCGGCACTTGGTCTATCTTCGTTAACTAGCGGGCCCTTGGACTATGTAGATTCCCTAGTGGGCATTTCGACTATATAGATAATCTAGCGGGCACTTAGACTTTGTAGGTTACCTAGCGGACACTTGGACTATCTAGGTTACCTAGCTGGCACATGAACTATCTACGTTACCTAGCTGGTTTTTGGAGTATGTAGGTTACCTAGCGGGCTGTTGGACTATCTAGGTTACCAAGCAGGCACTTGGACTTTCTAGGTTAACTAACGGGCACTTGGACTATGTAGGTTCCCTAGCAGGCCTTTGGACTATGTAAATTCCCTAGCGAGCACTTGGACTATGTGGGTTTCCTGGCGGGCATTTGGACTATCTAGGTTACCTAACGGGCACTTGCACTATGTAGGTTACCTAGCGGGCACTTGGACTATGTAGGTTACCTATCGGGCACTTGGAGAATGTAGGTTAACTAGGGGGCACTAGGACTATGGAGGTTTCCTAGCCGGCCCTTGGACTACCTAGGTTACCTAGCGGGCATTTGGACTATGTAGGCTCCCTAGTAGTCATTTGGGCTATATAGATTACCTAGCGGGCACTTGGACTATCTAGGTTACCAACCTGGCACTTGAACTATCTGCGTTACCTAGCAGGTACTTGGAGTATGTAGGTTACCTACCGGGCTGTTGGACTATCTAGGTTACCTAGCGGGCACTGGGACTATATAGGTTACCTAACAGGCATTTGAACTATGTAGGTTCGCTAGCGGGCCATTGGACTATGTAAGTTCCCTAGTGGGCACTTGGACTATGTGCGTTCCCTAGCGGGCATTTGGACTATCTAGGTTACCTAACGGGCACTTGGACAATGTAGGTACCCTAGCGGGCACTTGGACTATGTAGGTTAACTAGCGGGCATTTGGACTATGTAGGTTACCTCGCTGGCCCTTGGAATATCTAGGTTACCTAGGGGGAACCTGGACTATGTAGGTTAACTAGTGGGCACTTGGACTATCTAGGTTACCTAGCAGGCACTTGGACTATGTAGTTTAACTTATGAGCAATTGGACTATCTAAGTTACCTAGCGGGCACTTGGACTATATACGTTCCCTAGCAGGCACTTGGACTATCTATGTTACCTAGCGGGCACTTGGACTATGTACGTTTCCTAGCGGGTACTTGGACTAGATAGGTTCTCTAGCGGGCACTTGGTCTATCTAGGTTAACTAGCGGGCATTTGGATTATTAGGGCCCCTAGCGGGCATTTGGACTATATTGGTTACCTAGCGGGCATTTGGACTATGTAGGTTAACGAACGGGCACTTGGACTATGTAGATAACCTAGTGATCACTTGAACTGTCTAGGTTACCTAGCGGGCACTTGGACTATGTAGGTTAACTAGCAGGCACTTGGACTATATAGGTTAACTAGCGGGCCCTTCGACGATGTAGGTTAACTAGCGGGCCCTTGGACTATGTAGGTTACCTAGCGGGCACTTGGACTATTTAAGTTAACTAGAAGGCACTTGGACAATCAAAGTCAACTAGCGGGCAATTGTACTATGTAGGTTAACTACCGTGCACTTGCACTATCTAGGTTACCTAGCGGGCATTTGGACCATGTATGTTCCCTAGCGGGCACTTGGACTATCTATGTTAACTAGCGGGCACTTGGAATATGTAGGTTAACTAGGGGACACTTGCACTATCTAGGTTAACTAGCGGGCACTTGGACTATCTGGGTTAACTAGCGTGCACTTGGACTATGTAGGTTCCTTAGCGGGCACTAGGATTATCTAGTTTACCTAGCGGGCACTTGGACTATGTAGGTTAACTAGCGGGCCATTGGACTATCTAGGTTACATAGCTGGAACTTGGACTTTATAGGTTACCTTGCGGGCACTTGGACTATGTAGGTTAATCAAAGACACTTGGACGATCTAGGTTAAATAGTGGGCCCTTGGACTATGTAGGTTAACGAACGGGCATTTGGACTATGTAACTTACCTAGCAGGCAATTGGACTCTCTAGGTTACCTAGCGGGCACTTGGACTATCTAGGTTAACAAACGGGCACTTGGACTATCTAGGTTAACTAGCGGGCACTTGGACTATGTAGGTTACCTAGCGGGCACTTGCACTATCTAGGTTACCTAGCGGGCACTTGGACTATGTAGGTTACCGAACGGCCATTTGGACTATGTAGGTTACCTAGCGGGTACTTCGACTTCTAGGTTAACGAATGGGCACTTGGACTATATATGTTGCATAGCGGGCAATTGGATTATCTAGGTTAGGTAATGGGCACTTGGACTATCTATGTTACCTAGCGGGAACTTGGACTATGTAGGTTACCTAGCGGGCACTTGGACTATCTAGGTTAACGAAAGGGCACTTGGACTATATAGGTTACATAGAGGGCACTTGGATTGTCTAGGTTACCTAACAGGAACTTGGAATATCTAGGTTACCTAGCGGGCACTTGGACTATGTAGGTTACCTTGCGGGCACTTGTACTATCTAGGTTACCTAACGGGAACATGGACTATGTAGGTTAACTAGCGTACACTTGGACGATCTAGGTTAACTAGCGGACACATGGAATATCTAGGTTAACTAGCGGGCCCTTGGACTATGTAGGTTAACTAGCGGGCACTTGGACTATCTAGGTTAACTAGCAGGTTCTGGGACTATGTAGGTTAACTAGCGGGCACTTGGACTATCTAGGTTAACTAGCTGACCTTGGACTATGTAGGTTAACTATCGAGAAATTAGACTATCTAGGTTAACTAGCGGGCACTTGGACTATCTAGGTTAACAAGCGGGCACTTGCACAATGCAGGTTCCCTAGCGGGCACTTTGACTATGTAGGTTCCCTAGCGGGCACTTGGACTATATAGGTTTCCTAAGGGCACTTGGACTATCTGTGTTCCCTAATGGGCACTTGGACTATGTAGGTTCCTCTGCGGGCACTTGGACAATGTAGGTTCCCTATCAGGCACTTGGACTATGTAGGTTAACTAGCGGGCACTTGGATGATCAAGGTTAACTAGCGGGCACTTGGACTATCTAGGTTAAGTAGCGGGCAATTGGACTATCTAGGTTAATTAGCGGGCACTTGTACAATGCAGGTTCCCTAGCGGGCACTTTGACTATGTAGATTCCCTAGCGGGCACTTAGACTCTGTAGGTTACTTAGCGGGCACTTGGACTATCTAGGTTGCCAAGCTGGCACTTGAACTATCTATGTTACCTAGCGGGTTCTTGGAGTATGTCGGTTACCTACGGGCTGTTGGACTATCTAGGTTACCAAGCGGGCACTTGGACTATCGAGTTTAACTAACGGGCACTTGGACTATGTAAGTTCCCTAGCGGGCACTTGGACTATGTGGGTTTCCTGGTGGGCATTTGGACTATCTAGGTTAGTTAACGGGCACTTGGAATATGTAGGTTCCCTAGCGGGCACTTGGATTATTTAGGTTCCCCATCGGGCACTTGGACTATGTAGGTTAACTAGAGGGCATTTGGACTATGTAGGGTACCTAGCGGGCACTTGGACTATGTAGGTTCCTTATCGGGCACTTGGAAAAAAGTAGGTTAACTAGGGGGCACTAGGACTATGTAGGTTACCTAGAGGGCCCTTAGACTATCTAGGTTACCTAGCGGTCATTTGGACTATGTAGGCTCCCTAGCGGTCATTTGGATTATATAGATTACCTAGCTGGCACTTAGACTTTGTAGGTTACCTAGCGGGCACTAGGACTATCTAGGTTACCTAGCATTCACTTGAACTATCTACGTTACCTAGCGGGTACTTGGAGTATGTAGGTTACCTACCGGACTGTTGAACTATCTAGGTTACCTAGCGGGCACTTGGACTATCTAGGTTAACTAACGGGCACTTGGACTATGTAGGTTCCCTTGCGGGCCCTTGGACTATATAAGTTCCCTAGCGGGCACATGGACTATCTAGGTTACCTAGCGCGCATTTGGATTATCTAGGTTACCTAACGGGCACTTGGAGTATGTAGGTTCCCTATCGGGCACTTGGAGAATGTAGGTTAACTAGGGGGCACTAGGACAATGTAGGTTACCTAGCGGGCCCTTGGACTATCTAGGTTACCTAGGGGGAACCTGTACTATGTAGGTTAACTAGTGGGCACTTGGACTATCTAGGATAACTAGCAGGCACTTGGACTATGTACGTTCCCTAGCGGGCACTTGGACTATCTACGTTACCTCGCGGGCACTTGGACTATGTACGTTACCTAGCAGGCACTTGGACTATGTACGTTTCCTAGCGTGTACTTGGACTAGATAGGTTCCCTAGCGGGCACTTGGTCTATATAGGTTAACTAGCGAGCACTTGGACTATCTAGGTTAACTAGCGGGCATATGGACTATTAGGGCCCCTAGCGGGCATTTGGACTATATTGGTTACCTAGCGGGCACTTGGAATATGTAGGTTAACGAACGGGCACTTGGACTATGTAGGTAACGTAGTGGTCACTTGAAATGTCTAGGTTACCTAGCGGGCACTTGGACTATGTAGGTTAACTAGCGGGCACTTGGACTATCTAGGTTAACTAGCGGGCCCTTGGACGATGTAGGTTAACTCGCGGGCCCTTGAACGATCTAGGTTAACTAGCGGGTACTTGGACTATGTAGGTTAACTAACGGGCCCTTGGATTATGAAGATTAACAAGCGGCACTTGGACTATCTACGTTAACTAGCGGGCCCTTGGACTATGTAAATTCCCTAGCGGGCACTTGGACTATGTATGTTCCAGAGCGGGTACTTGAACTATGTAGGTTCCCTAGCAGGCACTTGGACTATGTAGGTTCCCTATCGGGCACTTGGACTATGTAGGTTAACTAGCGGGCCCTTGGACTATGTAGATTAACTAGCAGCACTTGGACTATCTACGATAACTAGCGGGCCCTTGGACTATGTAGGTTAACTAGCGGACACTTGCACTATGTAGGTTACGTAGCGGGCACTTGGACTATGTAGGGTAACTAGAAGGCCCTTGGACTATCTAGGTTACCTAACTGGCACTTGGACTATGTAGGTTAACTAGCGGACACTTGCACGATCTAGGTTAACTAGCGGGCTCTTGCACTATGTAGGTTAACTAGCGGGCCCATTGACTATGTAGGTAAACTAGTGGGCACTTGGACGATCTAGGTTAACTACCGGGCTGTTAGACTATCTAGGTTACCAAGCGGGCACTTGGACTATCTAGGTTAACTAACGGGCACTTGGACTATGTAGGTTCCCTCTCAGGCCCTTGGACTATGTAAGTTCCCTAGCGGGCACTTGGACTATGTGGTTTTCCTGGCGGGCATTTGGACTATCTAGGTTACTTAATGGGCACTTGGACTATGTAGGTTCCCTAGCGGGCACTTGGATTATGTAGGTTCCCTATCGGGCACTTGGACTATCTAGGTTACCTAGCGGGCATTTGGATTATGTAGGGTACCTAGCGGGCACTTGGACTATGTAGGTTCCTTATCGGGCACTTGGAAAAGGTAGGTTAACTAGGGGGCACTAGGACTATGTAGGTTACCTAGAGGGCCCTTAGACTATCTAGGTTACCTAGCGGGCATTTGGACTATGTAGGCTCCCTAGCGGTCATTTGGACTATATAGATTACCTAGCGGGCACTTAGACTTTGTAGGTTACCTAGCGGGCACTAGGACTATCTAGGTTACCTAGCAGGCACTTGAACTATCTACGTTACCTAGCGGGTACTTGGAGTATGTAGGTTACCTACCGGGCTGTTGAACTATCTAGGTTACCTAGCGGGCACTTGGACTATCTAGGTTAACTAACGGGCACTTGAACTATATAGGTTCCCTAGCGGGCCCTTGGACTATATAAGTTCCCTAGCGGGCACTTGGACTATGTGGGTTCCCTCGCGGGCATTTGGACTATCTAGGTTACCTAACGGGCACTTGGACTATGTAGGTTCCCTATCAGGCACTTGGAGAATGTAGATTAACTAGGGGTCACTAGGACAATGTAGGTTACCTAGCGGGCCCTTGGACTATCTAGGTTACCTAGGGGGAACCTGTACTATGTAGGTTAACTAGTGGGCACTTGGACTATCTAGGTTACCTAGCAGGCACTTGGACTATGTACGTTCCCTAGCGGGCACTTGGACTATCTACGTTACCTAGCGGATACTTGGACTATGTACGTTACCGAGCGGGCACTTGGACTATGTACGTTTCCTAGCGGGTACTTGGACTAGATAGGTTCCCTAGCGGGCACTTGGTCTATCTAGGTTAACTAGCGAGCACTTGGACTGTCTAGGTTAACTAGCGGGCATATGGACTATTAGGGCCCCTAGCGGGCATTTGGACTATATTGGTTCCCTAGCGGGCACTTGTACTATGTAGGTTAACTAGCGGACTTGGACAATCTAGGTTAACTAGCGGGTAGTTGGACTATGTAGGTTAACTAGCGGGCCCTTGAACTATGTAGATTAACTAGCGGCACTTGGACTATCTACGTTAACTTGCGGGCCCTTGGACTATGTAGATTCCCTAGCGGGCACTTGGACTATCTAGGTTAACTAGCGGGCACTTGGACTATGTAGTTTCCCTAGCGGGCATTTGGATTATTTAGGTTACCTAGTGGGCACTTGGACTATGTAGGTTACCTAGCGGGCACTTGGACTATCTAGGTTACCTAGCCGGCATTTGGACTATGTACATCCCCTAGCGGGCACTTGGACTATCTAGGTTAACTAGAGGGCCCTTGGACTATGTAGGTTAACTAGCGGGCACTTGGACTCTCTAGATTAACTAGCGGGCCCTTGGACTATCTAGGTTTACTAGCGGGCACTTGGACTATCTAGGTTAACTAGCGGGCACTTGGACTATGTAGTTTCCCTAGCGGGCATTTGGATAATTTAGGTTACCTAGTGGGCATTTGGACTATGTAGGTTACGTAGCGGGCACTTGGACTATTTAAGTTAACTAGAAGGCACTTGGACTATCAAGGTTAACTAGCGGGCACTTGGACTATGTTGGTTAACTACCGTGCACTTGCACTATCTAGGTTACCTAGCGGGCACTTGGACCATGTATGTTCCCTAGCGGGCACTTGGACTATCTATGTTAACTAGCGGGCACTTGGAATATGTAGGTTAACTAGGGGACACTTGCACTATGTAGGTTTCCTAGCGGCACTTGGACTATCTAGGTTAACTAGCGGGCACTTGGACTATCTGGGTTAACTAGCGTGCACTTGGACTATGTAGGTTCCTTAGCGGGCACTAGGATTATCTAGTTTACCTAGCGGGCACTTGGACTATGTAGGTTAACTAGCGGGCCATTGGACTATCTAGGTTACATAGCTGGAACTTGGACTTTATAGGTTACCTTGCGGGCACTTGGACTATGTAGGTTAACCAAAGACACTTGGATGATCTAGGTTAAATAGTGGGCCCTTGGACTATGTAGGTTAACGAACGGGCATTTGGACTATGTAACTTACCTAGCAGGCAATTGGACTCTCTAGGTTACCTAGCGGGCACTTGGACTATCTAGGTTAACAAACGGGCACTTGAACTATCTAGGTTAACTAGCGGGCACTTGGACTATGTAGGTTACCTAGCGGGCACTTGCACTATCTAGGTTACCTAGCGGGCACTTGGACTATGTAGGTTAATTAGCGGGCACTTGGACTATCTAGGTTACCGAACGGACATTTGGACTATGTAGGTTACCTAGCGGGCACTTCGACTTCTAGGTTAACGAATGGGCACTTGGACTATATATGTTGCATAGCGGGCAATTGGATTATCTAGGTTAGGTAATGGGCACTTGGACTACCTATGTTACCTAGCGGGAACTTGAACTATGTAGGTTACCTAGCGGGCAGTTGGACCATCTAGGTTAACGAAAGGGCACTTGGACTATGTAGGTTACCTAGAGGGCACTTGGATTGTCTAGGTTAGCTAACAGGAACTTGGAATATCTAGGTTACCTAGCGGGCACTTGGACTATGTAGGTTACCTTGCGGGCACTTGGACTATTTAAGTTAACTAGAAGGCACTTGGACTATCAAGGTTAACTAGCGGGCACTTGGACTATGTTGGTTAACTACCGTGCACTTGCACTATCTAGGTTACCTATCGGGCACTTGGACCATGTATGTTCCCTAGCGGGCACTTGGACTATCTATGTTAACTAGCGGGCACTTGGAATATGTAGGTTAACTAGGGGACACTTGCACTATGTAGGTTTCCCAGCGGCACTTGGACTATCTAGGTTAACGAGCGGGCACTTGGACTATCTGGGTTAACTAGCGTGCACTTGGACTATGTAGGTTCCTTAGCGGGCACTAGGATTATCTAGTTTACCTAGCGGGCACTAGGACAATTTAGGTTATCTAGCGGGCCCTTGGACTATCTAGGTTAACAAACGGGCACTTGGACTATCTAGGTTAACTAGCGGGCACTTGGACTATGTAGGTTACCTAGCGGGCACTTGCACTATGTAGGTTAATTAGCGGGCACTTGGACTATCTAGGTTACCGAACGCGCATTTGGACTATGTAGGTTACCTAGCGGGCACTTCGACTTCTAGGTTAACGAATGGGCACTTGGACTATATATGTTGCATAGCGGGCAATTGGATTATCTAGGTTAGGTAATGGGCACTTGGACTATCTATGTTACCTAGCGGGAACTTGGACTATGTAGGTTACCTAGCGGGCACTTGGACTATCTAGGTTAACGAAAGGGCACTTGGACTATGTAGGTTACCTAGAGGGCACTTGGATTGTCTAGGTTGGCTAACAGGAACTTGGAATATCTAGGTTACCTAGCGGGCCCTTGGACTATGTAGGGTACCTTGCGGGCACTTGTACTATCTAGATTACCTAACGGGAACATGGAATATGTAGGTTAACTAGCGTACACTTGGACAATCTAGGTTAACTAGCTGACCTTGTACTATGTAGGTTAACTATCGAGAAATTAGACTATCTAGGTTAACTAGCGGGCACTTGCACAATGTAGGTTCCCTAGCGGGCACTTTGACTATGTAGGTTCCCTAGCGGGCACTTGGACTATATAGGTTCCCTAAGGGCACTTGAACTATCTAGGTTCCCTAACGGGCACTTGGACTATGTAGGTTCCTCTGCGGGCACTTGGACAATGTAGGTTCCCTATCAGGCACTTGGACTATGTAGGTTAACTAGCGGGCACTTGGACTATCTAGGTTAACTAGCGGGCAATTGGACTATCTAGGTTAATTAGTGGGCACTTGTACAATGCAGGTTCCCTAGCGGGCACTTTGACTATGTAGGTTCCCTAGCGGGCACTTAGACTCTGTAGGTTACCTAGCGGGCACTTGGACTATCTAGGTTGCCAAGCTGGCACTTGAACTATCTATGTTACCTAGCGGGTTCTTGGAGTATGTAGGTTACCTAGCGGGCTGTTGGACTATCTAGGTTACCAAGCGGGCACTTGGACTATCGAGGTTAACTAACGGGCACTTGGACTATGTAAGTTCCCTAGCGGGCATTTGGACTATGTGGGTTTCCTGGCGGGCATTTGGACTATCTAGGTTACTTAATGGGCACTTGGACTATGTAGGTTCCCTAGCGGGCACTTGGATTATTTAGGTTCCTTATCGGGCACGTGGACTATGTGGGTTAACTAGAGGGCATTTGGACTATGTAGGGTACCTAGCGGGCACTTGGACTATGTAGGTTCTTTATCGGGCACTTGGAAAAATGTAGGTTAACTAGGGGGCACTAGGACTATGTAGGTTACCTAGAGGGCCCTTAGACTATCTAGGTTACCTAGCGGGCATTTGGACTATGTAGGCTCCCTAGCGGTCATTTGGATTATATAGATTACCTAGCGGGCACTTAGACTTTGTAGGTTACCTAGCGGGCACTAGGACTATCTAAGTTACCTAGCATTCACTTGAACTATCTACGTTACCTAGCGGGTACTTGGAGTATGTAGGTTACCTACCGCACTGTTGAACTATCTAGGTTACCTAGCGGGCACTTGGACCATCCAGGTTAATTAACGGGCACTTGGACTATGTAGGTTCCCTAGCGGGCCCTTGGACTATATAAGTTCCCTAGCGGGCACTTGGACTATGTGGGTTCCCTAGCGGGCATTTGGACTATCTAGGTTACCTAACGGGCACTTGGACTATGTAGGTCCCCTATCGGGCACTTGGAGAATATAGGTTAACTAGGGGGCACTAGGACAATGTAGGTTACCTAGCGGGCCCTTGGACTATCTAGGTTACATAGGGGGAACCTGTACTATGTAGGTTAACTAGTGGGCACTTAGATTATCTAGGTTACCTAGCAGGCACTTGGACTATGTACGTTACCTAGCGGGCACTTGGACTATCTACGTTACCTAGCGGGCACTTGGACTATGTACGTTACCGAGCGGGCACTTGGACTATGTACGTTTCCTAGCGGGTACTTGGACTAGATAGGTTCCCTAGCGGGCACTTGGTCTATCTAGGTTAACTAGCGAGCACTTGGACTGTCTAGGTTAACTAGCGGGCATATGGACTATTAGGGCCCCTAGCGGGCATTTGGACTATATTGGTTCCCTAGCGGGCACTTGTACTATGTAGGTTAACTAGCGGACTTGGACAATCTAGGTTAACTAGCGGGTAGTTGGACTATGTAGGTTAACTAGCGGGCCCTTGAACTATGTAGATTAACTAGCGGCACTTGGACTATCTACGTTAACTTGCGGGCCCTTGGACTATGTAGATTCCCTAGCGGGCACTTGGACTATCTAGGTTAACTAGCGGGCACTTGGACTATGTAGTTTCCCTAGCGGGCATTTGGATTATTTAGGTTACCTAGTGGGCACTTGGACTATGTAGGTTACCTAGCGGGCACTTGGACTATCTAGGTTACCTAGCCGGCATTTGGACTATGTACATCCCCTAGCGGGCACTTGGACTATCTAGGTTAACTAGAGGGCCCTTGGACTATGTAGGTTAACTAGCGGGCACTTGGACTCTCTAGATTAACTAGCGGGCCCTTGGACTATCTAGGTTTACTAGCGGGCACTTGGACTATCTAGGTTAACTAGCGGGCACTTGGACTATGTAGTTTCCCTAGCGGGCATTTGGATAATTTAGGTTACCTAGTGGGCATTTGGACTATGTAGGTTACGTAGCGGGCACTTGGACTATTTAAGTTAACTAGAAGGCACTTGGACTATCAAGGTTAACTAGCGGGCACTTGGACTATGTTGGTTAACTACCGTGCACTTGCACTATCTAGGTTACCTAGCGGGCACTTGGACCATGTATGTTCCCTAGCGGGCACTTGGACTATCTATGTTAACTAGCGGGCACTTGGAATATGTAGGTTAACTAGGGGACACTTGCACTATGTAGGTTTCCTAGCGGCACTTGGACTATCTAGGTTAACTAGCGGGCACTTGGACTATCTGGGTTAACTAGCGTGCACTTGGACTATGTAGGTTCCTTAGCGGGCACTAGGATTATCTAGTTTACCTAGCGGGCACTTGGACTATGTAGGTTAACTAGCGGGCCATTGGACTATCTAGGTTACATAGCTGGAACTTGGACTTTATAGGTTACCTTGCGGGCACTTGGACTATGTAGGTTAACCAAAGACACTTGGATGATCTAGGTTAAATAGTGGGCCCTTGGACTATGTAGGTTAACGAACGGGCATTTGGACTATGTAACTTACCTAGCAGGCAATTGGACTCTCTAGGTTACCTAGCGGGCACTTGGACTATCTAGGTTAACAAACGGGCACTTGAACTATCTAGGTTAACTAGCGGGCACTTGGACTATGTAGGTTACCTAGCGGGCACTTGCACTATCTAGGTTACCTAGCGGGCACTTGGACTATGTAGGTTAATTAGCGGGCACTTGGACTATCTAGGTTACCGAACGGACATTTGGACTATGTAGGTTACCTAGCGGGCACTTCGACTTCTAGGTTAACGAATGGGCACTTGGACTATATATGTTGCATAGCGGGCAATTGGATTATCTAGGTTAGGTAATGGGCACTTGGACTACCTATGTTACCTAGCGGGAACTTGAACTATGTAGGTTACCTAGCGGGCAGTTGGACCATCTAGGTTAACGAAAGGGCACTTGGACTATGTAGGTTACCTAGAGGGCACTTGGATTGTCTAGGTTAGCTAACAGGAACTTGGAATATCTAGGTTACCTAGCGGGCACTTGGACTATGTAGGTTACCTTGCGGGCACTTGGACTATTTAAGTTAACTAGAAGGCACTTGGACTATCAAGGTTAACTAGCGGGCACTTGGACTATGTTGGTTAACTACCGTGCACTTGCACTATCTAGGTTACCTATCGGGCACTTGGACCATGTATGTTCCCTAGCGGGCACTTGGACTATCTATGTTAACTAGCGGGCACTTGGAATATGTAGGTTAACTAGGGGACACTTGCACTATGTAGGTTTCCCAGCGGCACTTGGACTATCTAGGTTAACGAGCGGGCACTTGGACTATCTGGGTTAACTAGCGTGCACTTGGACTATGTAGGTTCCTTAGCGGGCACTAGGATTATCTAGTTTACCTAGCGGGCACTAGGACAATTTAGGTTATCTAGCGGGCCCTTGGACTATCTAGGTTAACAAACGGGCACTTGGACTATCTAGGTTAACTAGCGGGCACTTGGACTATGTAGGTTACCTAGCGGGCACTTGCACTATGTAGGTTAATTAGCGGGCACTTGGACTATCTAGGTTACCGAACGCGCATTTGGACTATGTAGGTTACCTAGCGGGCACTTCGACTTCTAGGTTAACGAATGGGCACTTGGACTATATATGTTGCATAGCGGGCAATTGGATTATCTAGGTTAGGTAATGGGCACTTGGACTATCTATGTTACCTAGCGGGAACTTGGACTATGTAGGTTACCTAGCGGGCACTTGGACTATCTAGGTTAACGAAAGGGCACTTGGACTATGTAGGTTACCTAGAGGGCACTTGGATTGTCTAGGTTGGCTAACAGGAACTTGGAATATCTAGGTTACCTAGCGGGCCCTTGGACTATGTAGGGTACCTTGCGGGCACTTGTACTATCTAGATTACCTAACGGGAACATGGAATATGTAGGTTAACTAGCGTACACTTGGACAATCTAGGTTAACTAGCTGACCTTGTACTATGTAGGTTAACTATCGAGAAATTAGACTATCTAGGTTAACTAGCGGCCACTTGCACAATGCAGGTTCCCTAGCGGGCACTTTGACTATGTAGGTTCCCTAGCGGGCACTTGGACTATATAGGTTCCCTAAGGGCACTTGAACTATCTAGGTTCCCTAACGGGCACTTGGACTATGTAGGTTCCTCTGCGGGCACTTGGACAATGTAGGTTCCCTATCAGGCACTTGGACTATGTAGGTTAACTAGCGGGCACTTGGACTATCTAGGTTAAGTAGCGGGCAATTGGACTATCTAGGTTAATTAGTGGGCACTTGTACAATGCAGGTTCCCTAGCGGGCACTTTGACTATGTAGGTTCCCTAGCGGGCACTTAGACTCTGTAGGTTACCTACCGGGCACTTGGACTATCTAGGTTGCCAAGCTGGCACTTGAACTATCTATGTTACCTAGCGGGTTCTTGGAGTATGTAGGTTACCTAGCGGGCTGTTGGACTATCAAGGTTACCAAGCGGGCACTTGGACTATCGAGGTTAACTAACGGGCACTTGGACTATGTAAGTTCCCTAGCGGGCATTTGGACTATGTGGGTTTCCTGGCGGGCATTTGGACTATCTAGGTTACTTAATGGGCACTTGGACTATGTAGGTTCCCTAGCGGGCACTTGGATTATTTAGGTTCCCTATCGGGCACTTGGACTATGTGGGTTAACTAGAGGGCATTTGGACTATGTAGGGTACCTAGCGGGCACTAGGACTATGTAGGTTCTTTATCGGGCACTTGGAAAAATGTAGGTTAACTAGGGGGCACTAGGACTATGTAGGTTACCTAGAGGGCCCTTAGACTATCTAGGTTACCTAGCGGGCATTTGGACTATGTAGGCTCCCTAGCGGTCATTTGGATTATATAGATTACCTAGCGGGCACTTAGACTTTGTAGGTTACCTAGCGGGCACTAGGACTATCTAAGTTACCTAGCATTCACTTGAACTATCTACGTTACCTAGCGGGTACTTGGAGTATGTAGGTTACCTACCGCACTGTTGAACTATCTAGGTTACCTAGCGGGCACTTGGACCATCCAGGTTAATTAACGGGCACTTGGACTATGTAGGTTCCCTAGCGGGCCCTTGGACTATATAAGTTCCCTAGCGGGCACTTGGACTATGTGGGTTCCCTAGCGGGCATTTGGACTATCTAGGTTACCTAACGGGCACTTGGACTATGTAGGTCCCCTATCGGGCACTTGGAGAATATAGGTTAACTAGGGGGCACTAGGACAATGTAGGTTACCTAGCGGGCCCTTGGACTATCTAGGTTACATAGGGGGAACCTGTACTATGTAGGTTAACTAGTGGGCACTTAGATTATCTAGGTTACCTAGCAGGCACTTGGACTATGTACGTTCCCTAGCGGGCACTTGGACTATCTACGTTACCTAGCGGGCACTTGGACTATGTACGTTTCCTAGCGGGTACTTTGACTAGATAGGTTCCCTAGCGGGCACTTGGTCTATCTAGGTCAACTAGCGAGCACTTGGACTATCTAGGTTAACTAGCGGGCATATGGACTATTAGGGCCCCTAGCGGGCATTTGGACTATATTGGTTCCCTAGCGGGCACTTGGACTATGTAGGTTAACGAACGGGCACTTGGACTATGTAGGTAATCTAGTGGTCACTTGAAAGGTCTAGGTTACCTAGCGGGCACTTGGACTATGTAGGTTAACTAGCGGGCACTTGGACTATCTAGGTTAACTAGCGGGCCCTTGGACAATGTAGGTTACATAGTGGGCACTTGGACGATCTAGGTTAACTAGCGGGTACTTGGACTATGTAGGTTAACTAGGGGGCCCTTGAACTATGTAGATTAACTAGCGGGCACTAGGACAATGTAGGTTCCCTAGAGGGCACTTGGACTCTGTATGTTCCCTACGGACACTTGAACTATGTAAGTTACCTACCGGGCACTTGGACTATGTAGGTTAACTAGCGGGCCCTTGGTCTATCTAGGTTACCTAGCGGGCACTTGGACTATCTAGATTAACTAGCGGGCACTTGGACTATGTAGGTTAACTAGCGGACACTTGCACTATGTAGGTTACGTAGCGTGGCACATGGACTATGTAGGGTAACTAGAAGGCCCTTGGACTATCTAGGTTAGCTAACTGGCACTTGGATTATGTAGGTTAACTAGCGGACACTTGCACGATCTAGGTTAACTAGCGGGCTCTTGCACTATGTAGGTTAACTAGCGGGCCAATTGACTATGTAGGTAAACTAGTGGGCACTTGGACGATCTAGGTTAACTAGCGAGCACTTGGATTATCTAGGTTACCTAGCGAGCACTTGGACTATGTAGGTTCCCCAGCGGGCATTTGGACTATATAGATAACCCAGCGGGCACTTAGACTCTGTAGGTTACCTAGCGGCACTTGGACTGTCTAGGATACCTAGCTGGCACTTGAACTATATATGTTACCTAGCGGGTTCTTGGAGTATGTAGGTTACCTAGCGCGCTGTTGGACTATCTAGGTTACCAAGCGGGCACTTGGACTATCTAGTTTAACTAACGGGCACTTGGACTATGTAGGTTCCCTAGCGGGCACTTGGACTATGTGGTTTTCCTGGCAGGCATTTGGACTATCTAGGTTACTTAATGGGCACTTGGACTATTTAGGTTCCCTAGCGGGCACTTGGATTATGTAGGTTCCCTATCGGGCACTTGGACTATGTAGGTTAACTAGAGGGCATTTGGATTATGTAGGGTACCTAGCGGGCACTTGGACTATGTAGGTTCCTTATCGGGCACTTGGAAAAGGTAGGTTAACTAGGGGGCACTAGGACTATGTAGGTTAACTAGAGGGCCCTTAGACTATCTAGGTTACCTAGCGGGCATTTGGACTATGTAGGCTCCCTAGCGGTCATTTGGACTATATAGATTACCTAGCGGGCACTTAGACTTTGTAGGTTACCTAGCGGGCACTTGGACTATCTAGGTTACCTAGCTGGCACTTGAACTATCTACGTTACCTAGCGGGTTCTTGGAGTATGTAGGTTACTACCGGGCTGTTGGACTATCTAGGTTACCTAGCGGGCACTGGGACTATCTAGGTTAACTAACGGGCACTTGGACTATGTAGGTTCGCTAGCGGGCCCTTGGACTATGTAAGTTCCCTAGCGGGCACTTGGACTATGTGGGTTCCCTAGCGGGCATTTGGACTATCTAGGTTACCTAACGGGCACTTGGACAATGTAGGTTCCCTAGCGGGCACTTGGATTATGTAGGTTACCTATCGGGCACTTGGACTGTGTAGGTTAACTATCGGGCATTTGGACTATGTAGGTTACCTAGCGGGCACTTGGACTATGTAGGTTCCCTATCGGGCATTTGTACTATGTAGGTTACCTAGCGGGCCTTGGACTATCTTGGTTACCTAGGGAGAACCTGGACTATGTAGGTTAACTAGTGGGCACTTGGACTATCTAGGTTACCTAGCAGGCACTTGGACTATGTATGTTAACTAGCGAGCACTTGGACTATCTAGGTTACCTAGCGGGCACTTGGACTATGTAGGTTAACTAGCGGGCACTTGGACTATCTAGGTTAACTAGCGGGCCCTTGGACAATGTAGGTTACCTAGTGGGCACTTGGACGATCTAGGTTAACTAGCGGGTACTTGGACTATGTAGGTTAACTAGGGGGCCCTTGAACTATGTAGATTAACTAGCGGGCACGAGGACAATGTAGGTTCCCTAGAGGGCACTTGGACTCTGTATGTTCCCTACGGACACTTGAACTATGTAAGTTACCTACCGGGCACTTGGACTATGTAGGTTAACTAGCGGGCCCTTGGTCTATCTAGGTTACCTAGCGGGCACTTGGACTATCTAGATTAACTAGCGGGCACTTGGACTATGTAGGTTAACTAGCGGACACTTGCACTATGTAGGTTACGTAGCGGGCACTTGGACTATGTAGGGTAACTAGAAGGCCCTTGGACTATCTAGGTTACCTAACTGGCACTTGGACTATGTAGGTTAACTAGCGGACACTTGCACGATCTAGGTTAACTAGCGGGCTCTTGCACTATGTAGGTTAACTAGCGGGCCCATTGACTATGTAGGTAAACTAGTGGGCACTTGGACGATCTAGGTTAACTACCGGGCTGTTGGACTATCTAGGTTACCAAGCGGGCACTTGGACTATCTAGGTTAACTAACGGGCACTTGGACTATGTAGGTTCCCTCTCAGGCCCTTGGACTATGTAAGTTCCCTAGCGGGCACTTGGGCTATGTGGTTTTCCTGGCGGGCATTTGGACTATCTAGGTTACTTAATGGGCACTTGGACTATGTAGGTTCCCTAGCGGGCACTTGGATTATGTAGGTTCCCTATCGGGCACTTGGACTATCTAGGTTACCTAGCGGGCATTTGGATTATGTAGGGTACCTAGCGGGCACTTGGACTATGTAGGTTCCTTATCGGGCACTTGGAAAAGGTAGGTTAACTAGGGGGCACTAGGACTATGTAGGTTACCAAGAGGGCCCTTAGACTATCTAGGTTACCTAGCGGGCATTTGGACTATGTAGGCTCCCTAGCGGTCATTTGGACTATATAGATTACCTAGCGGGCACTTAGACTTTGTAGGTTACCTAGCGGGCACTAGGACTATCTAGGTTACCTAGCAGGCACTTGAACTATCTACGTTACCTAGCGGGTACTTGGAGTATGTAGGTTACCTACCGGGCTGTTGAACTATCTAGGTTACCTAGCGGGCACTTGGACTATCTAGGTTAACTAACGGGCACTTGAACTATATAGGTTCCCTAGCGGGCCCTTGGACTATATAAGTTCCCTAGCGGGCACTTGGACTATGTGGGTTCCCTCGCGGGCATTTGGACTATCTAGGTTACCTAACGGGCACTTGGACTATGTAGGTTCCCTATCAGGCACTTGGAGAATGTAGATTAACTAGGGGGCACTAGGACAATGTAGGTTACCTAGCGGGCCCTTGGACTATCTAGGTTACCTAGGGGGAACCTGTACTATGTAGGTTAACTAGTGGGCACTTGGACTATCTAGGTTACCTAGCAGGCACTTGGACTATGTACGTTCCCTAGCGGGCACTTGGACTATCTACGTTACCTAGCGGATACTTGGACTATGTACGTTACCGAGCGGGCACTTGGACTATGTACGTTTCCTAGCGGGTACTTGGACTAGATAGGTTCCCTAGCGGGCACTTGGTCTATCTAGGTTAACTAGCGAGCACTTGGACTATCTAGGTTAACTAGCGGGCATATGGACTATTAGGGCCCCTAGCGGGCATTTGGAATATATTGGTTCCCTAGCGGGCACTTGTACTATGTAGGTTAACTAGCGGACTTGGACAATCTAGGTTAACTAGCGGGTAGTTGGACTATGTAGGTTAACTAGCGGGCCCTTGAACTATGTAGATTAACTAGCGGCACTTGGACTATCTAGGTTAACTAGCGGGCACTTGGACTATGTAGTTTCACTAGCGGGCATTTGGATTATTTAGGTTACCTAGTGGGCACTTGGACTATGTAGGTTACCTAGCGGGCACTTGGACTATCTAGGTTACCTAGCGGGCATTTGGACTATGTACATCCCCTAGCGGGCACTTGGACTATCTAGGTTAACTAGAGGGCCCTTGGACTATGTAGGTGAACTAGCTTGCACTTGGACTCTCTAGATTAACTAGCGGGCCCTTGGACTATCTAGGTTTACTAGCGGGCACTTGGACTATCTAGGTTAACTAGCGGGCACTTGGACTATGTAGTTTCCCTAGCGGGCATTTGGATAATTTAGGTTACCTAGTGGGCATTTGGACTATGTAGGTTACCTAGCGGGCACTTGGACTATTTAAGTTAACTAGAAGGCACTTGGACTATCAAGGTTAACTAGCGGGCACTTGGACTATGTAGGTTAACTACCATGCACTTGCACTATCTAGGTTACCTAGCGGGCACTTGGACCATGTATGTTCCCTAGCGGGCACTTGGACTATCTATGTTAACTAGCGGGCACTTGGAATATGTAGTTTAACTAGGGGACACTTGCACTATGTAGGTTTCCTAGCGGCACTTGGACTATCTAGGTTAACTAGCGGGCACTTGGACTATCTGGGTTAACTAGCGTGCACTTGGACTATGTAGGTTCCTTAGCGGGCACTAGGATTATCTAGTTTACCTATCGGGCACTTGGACTATGTAGGTTAACTAGCGGGCCATTGGACTATCTAGGTTACATAGCTGGAACTTGGACTTTATAGGTTACCTTGCGGGCACTTGGACTATGTAGGTTAACCAAAGACACTTGGACGATCTAGGATAAATAGTGGGCCCTTGGACTATGTAGGTTAACGAACGGGCATTTGGACTATGTAACTTACCTAGCAGGCAATTGGACTCTCTAGGTTACCTAGCGGGCACTTGGACTATCTAGGTTAACAAACGGGCACTTGGACTATCTAGGTTAACTAGCGGGCACTTGGACTATGTAGGTTACCTAGCGGGCACTTGCACTATCTAGGTTACCTAGCGGGCACTTGGACTATGTAGGTTAATTAGCGGGCACTTGGACTATCTAGGTTACCGAACGGACATTTGGACTATGTAGGTTACCTAGCGGGCACTTCGACTTCTAGGTTAACGAATGGGCACTTGGACTATATATGTTGCATAGCGGGCAATTGGATTATCTAGGTTAGGTAATGGGCACTTGGACTACCTATGTTACCTAGCGGGAACTTGAACTATGTAGGTTACCTAGCGGGCAGTTGGACTATCTAGGTTAACGAAAGGGCACTGGACTATGTAGGTTACCTAGAGGGCACTTGGATTGTCTAGGTTAGCTAACAGGAACTTGGAATATCTAGGTTACCTAGCGGGCACTTGGACTATGTAGGTTACCTTGCGGGCACTTGGACTATTTAAGTTAACTAGAAGGCACTTGGACTATCAAGGTTAACTAGCGGGCACTTGGACTATGTTGGTTAACTACCGTGCACTTGCACTATCTAGGTTACCTATCGGGCACTTGGACCATGTATGTTCCCTAGCGGGCACTTGGACTATCTATGTTAACTAGCGGGCACTTGGAATATGTAGGTTAACTAGGGGACACTTGCACTATGTAGGTTTCCCAGCGGCACTTGGACTATCTAGGTTAATGAGCGGGCACTTGGACTATCTGGGTTAACTAGCGTGCACTTGGACAATGTAGGTTCCTTAGCGGGCACTAGGATTATCTAGTTTACCTAGCGGGCACTAGGACAATTTAGGTTATCTAGCGGGCCCTTGGACTATCTAGGTTACCTAGGGGGAACCTGTACTATGTAGGTTAACTAGTGGGCACTTGGACTATCTAGGTTACCTAGCAGGCACTTGGACTATGTACGTTCCCTAGCGGGCACTTGGACTATCTACGTTACCTAGCGGGCACTTGGACTATGTACGTTACCTAGCGGGCACTTGGACTATGTACGTTTCCTAGCGGGTACTTGGACTAGATTGGTTCCCTAGCGGGCACTTGTACTATGTAGGTTAACTAGCGGACTTGGACAATCTAGGTTAACTAGCGGGTAGTTGGACTATGTAGGTTAACTAGCGGGCCCTTGAACTATGTAGATTAACTTGCGGCACTTGGACAATCTACGTTAACTAGCGGGCCATTGGACTATGTAGATTCCCTAGCGGGCACTTGGACTATCTAGGTTAACTAGCGGGCACTTGGACTATGTAGTTTCCCTAGCGGGCATTTGGATTATTTAGGTTACCTAGTGGGCACTTGGACTATGTAGGTTACCTAGCGGGCACTTGGACTATCTAGGTTACCTAGCGGGCACTTGGAATATGTACGTCCCCTAGCGGGCACTTGGACTATCTAGGTTAACTAGAGGGCCCTTGGACTATGTAGGTTAACTAGCGGGCACTTGGACTCTCTAGATTAACTAGCGGGCACTTGGACTATGTAGTTTCCCTAGCGGGCATTTGTATAATTTAGGTTACCTAGTGGGCACTTGGACTATGTAGGTTACCTAGCGGGCACTTGGACTATTTAAGTTAACTAGAAGGCACTTGGACTATCAAGGTTAACTAGCGGGCACTTGGACTATGTTGGTTAACTACCGTGCACTTGCACTATCTAGGTTACCTAGCGGGCACTTGGACCATGTATGTTCCCTAGCGGGCACTTGGACTATCTATGTTAACTAGCGGGCACTTGGAATATGTAGGTTAACTAGGGGACACTTGCACTATGTAGGTTTCCCAGCGGCACTTGGACTATCTAGTTTAACTAGCGGGCACTTGCACTATGTAGGTTCCTTAGCGGGCACTAGGATTATCTAGTTTACCTAGCGGGCACTTGGACTATGTAGGTTAACTAGCGGGCCATTGGACAATCTAGGTTACATAGCTGGAACTTGGACTTTATAGGTTACCTTGCGGGCACTTGGACTATGTAGGTTAACCAAAGACACTTGGACGATCTAGGTTAAAGAGTAGGCCCTTGGACTATGTAGGTTAACGAACGGGCATTTGGACTATGTAACTTACCTAGCAGGCAATTGGACTCTCTAGGTTACCTAGCGGGCACTTGGACTATCTAGGTTAACAAACGGGCACTTGGACTATCTAGGTTAACTAGCGGGCACTTGGACTATGTAGGTTACCTAGCGGGCACTTGCACTATCTAGGTTACCTAGCGGGCACTTGGACTATGTAGGTTAATTAGCGGGCACTTGGACTATCTAGGTTACCGAACGGGCATTTGGACTATGTAGGTTACCTAGCGGGCACTTCGACTTCTAGGTTAACGAATGGGCACTTGGACTATATATGTTGCATAGCGGGCAATTGGATTATCTAGGTTAGGTAATGGGCACTTGGACTATCTATGTTACCTAGCAGGAACTTGGACTATGTAGGTTACCTAGCGGGCACTAGGACTATGTAGGTTACCTAGCGGGCCCTTGGACTATCTAGGTTACCTAGCGGGCATTTGGACTATGTAGGCACCCTAACGGGCATTTGGACTATATAGATTACCTAGCGGGCACTTAGACTTTGTAGGTTACCTAGCGGGCACTTGTACTATCTAGGTTACCTAGCGGGTACTTGGAGTATGTAGGTTACCTACCGGGCTGTTGGACTATCTAGGTTACCAAGCGGGCACTTGGACAATCTAGGTTAACTAACGGGTACTTGGACTATGTAGGTTCCCTAGCGAGCCCTTGGACTATGTAAGTTCCCTAGCGGGCACTTGGACTATGTGGGTTCCCTAGCGGGCATTTGGACTATCTAGGTTACCTAACGGGCACTTAGAATATGTGGGGTCTCTAGAGGGCATTTGGACTATCTAGGTTACCAAGCGGGCAGTTGGACTATGTACGTTCCCTAGCGGCACTTGGACTATCTATGTTACCTAGCGGGCACTTGGGCTATGTAGGTTCCCTATCGGGCACTTGGACTAGATAGGTTCCCTAGCGGGCACTTGGTCTATCTAGGTTAACTAGCGGGCACTTAGACTATCTATGTTAACTAGCGAGCACTTGGACTATCTAGGTTAACTAGCGGGCATTTGGATTATTAGGGTCCCTAGCGGGCATTTGGAGTATATTGGTTACCTAGCGGGCACTTGGACTATTTAGGTTAACGAACGGGCACTTGGACTATGTAGGTAGCCTAGTGGTCACTTGAACTGTCTAGGTTACCTAGCGGGCACTTGGAGTATGTAGGTTAACTAGGGGACACTTGTACTATCTAGGTTAACTAGCGGGCCCTTGGACGTTGTAGGTTAACTAGCGGGCCCTTGGACTATGTAGGTTAACTAGCGGGCCCTTGGACTATGTAGGTTAACTAGCGGGCACTTGGACGATCTAGGTTAACTAGCGGATACTTGGACTATGTAGGTTAACTAGCGGGCCCATGGAATATGTAGATTAAGTAGTGGCACTTGGACTATCTACATTAACTAGCGGGCCCTTGGACTATGTAGATTCCCTAGCGGGCACTTGGACTATGTATGATCCAGAGCGGGCACTTGGACTATGTAGGTTCCCTAGCAGGCACTTGGACTATGTAGGTTCCCTAGCGGGCACTTGTACTATGTAGGTTAACTAGCGGACTTGGACAATCTAGGTTAACTAGCGGGTAGTTGGACTATGTAGGTTAACTAGCGGGCCCTTGAACTATGTAGATTAACTAGCGGCCCTTGGACTATCTACGATAACTAGCGGGCCCTTGGACTATGTAGATTCCCTAGCGGGCACTTGGACTATCTAGGTTAACTAGAGGGCACTTGGACTATGTAGTTTCCCTAGCGGGCATTTGGATTATTTAGGTTACCTAGTGGGCACTTGGACTATGTAGGTTACCTAGCTGGCACTTGGACTATCTAGGTTACCTAGCGGGCACTTGGACTATGTACGTCCCCTAGCGGGCACTTGGACTATCTAGGTTAACTAGAGGGCCCTTGGACTATGTAGGTTAACTAGCGGGCACTTGGACTCTCTAGATTAACTAGCGGGCCCTTGGACTATCTAGGTTTACTAGCGGGCACTTGGACTATCAAGGTTAACTAGCGGGCACTTGGACTATGTAGTTTCCCTAGCGGGCATTTGGATAATTTAGGTTACCTAGTGGGCACTTGGACTATGTAGGTTACCTAGCGGGCACTTGGACTATTTAAGTTAACTAGAAGGCACTTGGACTATCAAGGTTAACTAGCGGGCACTTGGACTATGTAGGTTAACTACCGTGCACTTGCACTATCTAGGTTACCTAGCGGGCACTTGGACCATGTATGTTCCCTAGCGGGCACTTGGACTATCTATGTTAACTAGCGGGCACTTGGAATATGTAGGTTAACTAGGGGACACTTGCACTATGTAGGTTACCTAGCGGCACTTGGACTATGTAGGTTAACTAGCGGGCACTTGGACTATCTGGGTTAACTAGCGTGCACTTGGACTATGTAGGTTCCTTAGCGGGCACTAGGATTATCTAGTTTACCTAGCGGGCACTTGGACTATGTAGGTTAACTAGCGGGCCATTGGACTATCTAGGTTACATAGCTGGAACTTGGACTTTATAGGTTACCTTGCGGGCACTTGGACTATGTAGGTTAACCAAAGACACTTGGACGATCTAGGTTAAATAGTGGGCCCTTGGAGTATGTAGGTTAACGAACGGGCATTTGGACTATGTAACTTACCTAGCAGGCAATTGGACTCTCTAGGTTACCTAGCGGGCACTTGGACTATCTAGGTTAACAAACGGGCACTTGGACTATCTAGGTTAACTAGCGGGCACTTGGACTATGTAGGTTACCTAGCGGGCACTTGCACTATGTAGGTTAATTAGCGGGCACTTGGACTATCTAGGTTACCGAACGCGCATTTGGACTATGTAGGTTACCTAGCGGGCACTTCGACTTCTAGGTTAACGAATGGGCACTTGGACTATATATGTTGCATAGCGGGCAATTGGATTATCTAGGTTAGGTAATGGGCACTTGGACTATCTATGTTACCTAGCGGGAACTTGGACTATGTAGGTTACCTAGCGGGCACTTGGACTATCTAGGTTAACGAAAGGGCACTTGGACTATGTAGGTTACCTAGAGGGCACTTGGATTGTCTAGGTTGGCTAACAGGAACTTGGAATATCTAGGTTACCTAGCGGGCCCTTGGACTATGTAGGGTACCTTGCGGGCACTTGTACTATCTAGATTACCTAACGGGAACATGGAATATGTAGGTTAACTAGCGTACACTTGGACAATCTAGGTTAACTAGCTGACTTTGTACTATGTAGGTTAACTATCGAGAAATTAGACTATCTAGGTTAACTAGCGGGCACTTGCACAATGCAGGTTCCCTAGCGGGCACTTTGACTATGTAGGTTCCCTAGCGGGCACTTGGACTATATAGGTTCCCTAAGGGCACTTGAACTATCTAGGTTCCCTAACGGGCACTTGGACTATGTAGGTTCCTCTGCGGGCACTTGGACAATGTAGGTTCCCTATCAGGCACTTGGACTATGTAGGTTAACTAGCGGGCACTTGGACTATCTAGGTTAAGTAGCGGGCAATTGGACTATCTAGGTTAATTAGTGGGCACTTGTACAATGCAGGTTCCCTAGCGGGCACTTTGACTATGTAGGTTCCCTAGCGGGCACTTAGACTCTGTAGGTTACCTAGCGGGCACTTGGACTATCTAGGTTGCCAAGCTGGCACTTGAACTATCTATGTTACCTAGCGGGTTCTTGGAGTATGTAGGTTACCTAGCGGGCTGTTGGACTATCTAGGTTACCAAGCGGGCACTTGGACTATCGAGGTTAACTAACGGGCACTTGGACTATGTAAGTTCCCTAGCGGGCATTTGGACTATGTGGGTTTCCTGGCGGGCATTTGGACTATCTAGGTTACTTAATGGGCACTTGGACTATGTAGGTTCCCTAGCGGGCACTTGGATTATTTAGGTTCCTTATCGGGCACTTGGACTATGTGGGTTAACTAGAGGGCATTTGGACTATGTAGGGTACCTAGCGGGCACTTGGACTATGTAGGTTCTTTATCGGGCACTTGGAAAAATGTAGGTTAACTAGGGGGCACTAGGACTATGTAGGTTACCTAGAGGGCCCTTAGACTATCTAGGTTACCTAGCGGGCATTTGGACTATGTAGGCTCCCTAGCGGTCATTTGGATTATATAGATTACCTAGCGGGCACTTAGACTTTGTAGGTTACCTAGCGGGCACTAGGACTATCTAAGTTACCTAGCATTCACTTGAACTATCTAGGTTACCTAGCGGGCACTTGGACCATCCAGGTTAATTAACGGGCACTTGGACTATGTAGGTTCCCTAGCGGGCCCTTGGACTATATAAGTTCCCTAGCGGGCACTTGGACTATGTGGGTTCCCTAGCGGGCATTTGGACTATCTAGGTTACCTAACGGGCACTTGGACTATGTAGGTCCCCTATCGGGCACTTGGAGAATATAGGTTAACTGGGGGCACTAGGACAATGTAGGTTACCTAGCGGGCCCTTGGACTATCTAGGTTACATAGGGGGAACCTGTACTATGTAGGTTAACTAGTGGGCACTTAGATTATCTAGGTTACCTAGCAGGCACTTGGACTATGTACATTCCCTAGCGGGCACTTTTGACTATCTACGTTACCTAGCGGGCACTTGGACTATGTACGTTTCCTAGCGGGTACTTTGACTAGATAGGTTCCCTAGCGGGCACTTGGTCTATCTAGGTTAACTAGCGAGCACTTGGACTATCTAGGTTAACTAGCGGGCATATGGACTATTAGGGCCCCTAGCGGGCATTTGGACTATATTGGTTCCCTAGCGGGCACTTGGACTATGTAGGTTAACGAACGTGCACTTGGACTATGTAGGTAATCTAGTGGTCACTTGAAAGGTCTAGGTTACCTAGCGGGCACTTGGACTATGTAGGTTAACTAGCGGGCACTTGGACTATCTAGGTTAACTAGCGGGCCCTTGGACAATGTAGGTTACCTAGTGGGCACTTGGACGATCTAGGTTAACTAGCGGGTACTTGGACTATGTAGGTTAACTAGGGGGCCCTTGAACTATGTAGATTAACTAGCGGGCACTAGGACAATGTAGGTTCCCTAGAGGGCACTTGGACTCTGTATGTTCCCTACGGACACTTGAACTATGTAAGTTACCTACCGGGCACTTGGACTATGTAGGTTAACTAGCGGGCCCTTGGTCTATCTAGGTTACCTAGCGGGCACTTGGACTATCTAGATTAACTAGCGGGCACTTGGACTATGTAGGTTAACTAGCGGACACTTGCACTATGTAGGTTACGTAGCGGGCACATGGACTATGTAGGGTAACTAGAAGGCCCTTGGACTATCTAGGTTAGCTAACTGGCACTTGGATTATGTAGGTTAACTAGCGGACACTTGCACGATCTAGGTTAACTAGCGGGCTCTTGCACTATGTAGGTTAACTAGCGGGCCAATTGACTATGTAGGTAAACTAGTGGGCACTTGGACGATCTAGGTTAACTAGCGAGCACTTGGATTATCTAGGTTACCTAGCGAGCACTTGGACTATGTAGGTTCCCCAGCGGGCATTTGGACTATATAGATAACCCAGCGGGCACTTAGACTCTGTAGGTTACCTAGCGGGCACTTGGACTGTCTAGGATACCTAGCTGGCACTTGAACTATATATGTTACCTAGCGGGTTCTTGGAGTATGTAGGTTACCTAGCGCGCTGTTGGACTATCTAGGTTACCAAGCGGGCACTTGGACTATCTAGTTTAACTAACGGGCACTTGGACTATGTAGGTTCCCTAGCGGGCACTTGGACTATGTGGTTTTCCTGGCAGGCATTTGGACTATCTAGGTTACTTAATGGGCACTTGGACTATTTAGGTTCCCTAGCGGGCACTTGGATTATGTAGGTTCCCTATCGGGCACTTGGACTATGTAGGTTAACTAGAGGGCATTTGGATTATGTAGGGTACCTAGCGGGCACTTGGACTATGTAGGTTCCTTATCGGGCACTTGGAAAAGGTAGGTTAACTAGGGGGCACTAGGACTATGTAGGTTAACTAGAGGGCCCTTAGACTATCTAGGTTACCTAGCGGGCATTTGGACTATGTAGGCTCCCTAGCGGTCATTTGGACTATATAGATTACCTAGCGGGCACTTAGACTTTGTAGGTTACCTAGCGGGCACTTGGACTATCTAGGTTACCTAGCTGGCACTTGAACTATCTACGTTACCTAGCGGGTTCTTGGAGTATGTAGGTTACTACCGGGCTGTTGGACTATCTAGGTTACCTAGCGGGCACTGGGACTATCTAGGTTAACTAACGGGCACTTGGACTATGTAGGTTCGCTAGCGGGCCCTTGGACTATGTAAGTTCCCTAGCGGGCACTTGGACTATGTGGGTTCCCTAGCGGGCATTTGGACTATCTAGGTTACCTAACGGGCACTTGGACAATGTAGGTTCCCTAGCGGGCACTTGGATTATGTAGGTTACCTATCGGGCACTTGGACTGTGTAGGTTAACTATCGGGCATTTGGACTATGTAGGTTACCTAGCGGGCACTTGGACTATGTAGGTTCCCTATCGGGCATTTGTACTATGTAGGTTACCTAGCGGGCCCTTGGACTATCTTGGTTACCTAGGGAGAACCTGGACTATGTAGGTTAACTAGTGGGCACTTGGACTATCTAGGTTACCTAGCAGGCACTTGGACTATGTATGTTAACTAGCGAGCACTTGGACTATCTAGGTTACCTAGCGGGCACTTGGACTATGTAGGTTAACTAGCGGGCACTTGGACTATCTAGGTTAACTAGCGGGCCCTTGGACAATGTAGGTTACCTAGTGGGCACTTGGACGATCTAGGTTAACTAGCGGGTACTTGGACTATGTAGGTTAACTAGGGGGCCCTTGAACTATGTAGATTAACTAGCGGGCACGAGGACAATGTAGGTTCCCTAGAGGGCACTTGGACTCTGTATGTTCCCTACGGACACTTGAACTATGTAAGTTACCTACCGGGCACTTGGACTATGTAGGTTAACTAGCGGGCCCTTGGTCTATCTAGGTTACCTAGCGGGCACTTGGACTATCTAGATTAACTAGCGGGCACTTGGACTATGTAGGTTAACTAGCGGACACTTGCACTATGTAGGTTACGTAGCGGGCACTTGGACTATGTAGGGTAACTAGAAGGCCCTTGGACTATCTAGGTTACCTAACTGGCACTTAGACTATGTAGGTTAACTAGCGGACACTTGCACGATCTAGGTTAACTAGCGGGCTCTTGCACTATGTAGGTTAACTAGCGGGCCCATTGACTATGTAGGTAAACTAGTGGGCACTTGGACGATCTAGGTTAACTACCGGGCTGTTGGACTATCTAGGTTACCAAGCGGGCACTTGGACTATCTAGGTTAACTAACGGGCACTTGGACTATGTAGGTTCCCTCTCAGGCCCTTGGACTATGTAAGTTCCCTAGCGGGCACTTGGACTATGTGGTTTTCCTGGCGGGCATTTGGACTATCTAGGTTACTTAATGGGCACTTGGACTATGTAGGTTCCCTAGCGGGCACTTGGATTATGTAGGTTCCCTATCGGGCACTTGGACTATCTAGGTTACCTAGCGGGCATTTGGATTATGTAGGGTACCTAGCGGGCACTTGGACTATGTAGGTTCCTTATCGGGCACTTGGAAAAGGTAGGTTAACTAGGGGGCACTAGGACTATGTAGGTTACCAAGAGGGCCCTTAGACTATCTAGGTTACCTAGCGGGCATTTGGACTATGTAGGCTCCCTAGCGGTCATTTGGACTATATAGATTACCTAGTGGGCACTTAGACTTTGTAGGTTACCTAGCGGGCACTAGGACTATCTAGGTTACCTAGCAGGCACTTGAACTATCTACGTTACCTAGCGGGTACTTGGAGTATGTAGGTTACCTACCGGGCTGTTGAACTATCTAGGTTACCTAGCGGGCACTTGGACTATCTAGGTTAACTAACGGGCACTTGAACTATATAGGTTCCCTAGCGGGCCCTTGGACTATATAAGTTCCCTAGCGGGCACTTGGACTATGTGGGTTCCCTCGCGGGCATTTGGACTATCTAGGTTACCTAACGGGCACTTGGACTATGTAGGTTCCCTATCAGGCACTTGGAGAATGTAGATTAACTAGGGGGCACTAGGACAATGTAGGTTACCTAGCGGGCCCTTGGACTATCTAGGTTACCTAGGGGGAACCTGTACTATGTAGGTTAACTAGTGGGCACTTGGACTATCTAGGTTACCTAGCAGGCACTTGGACTATGTACGTTCCCTAGCGGGCACTTGGACTATCTAAGTTACCTAGCGGATACTTGGACTATGTACATTACCGAGCGGGCACTTGGACTATGTACGTTTCCTAGCGGGTACTTGGACTAGATAGGTTCCCTAGCGGGCACTTGGTCTATCTAGGTTAACTAGCGAGCACTTGGACTATCTAGGTTAACTAGCGGGCATATGGACTATTAGGGCCCCTAGCGGGCATTTGGACTATATTGGTTCCCTAGCGGGCACTTGTACTATGTAGGTTAACTAGCGGACTTGGACAATCTAGGTTAACTAGCGGGTAGTTGGACTATGTAGGTTAACTAGCGGGCCCTTGAACTATGTAGATTAACTAGCGGCACTTTGACTATCTACGTTAACTTGCGGGCCCTTGGACTATGTAGATTCCCTAGCGGGCACTTGGACTATCTAGGTTAACTAGCGGGCACTTGGACTATGTAGTTTCACTAGCGGGCATTTGGATTATTTAGGTTACCTAGTGGGCACTTGGACTATGTAGGTTACCTAGCGGGCACTTGGACTATCTAGGTTACCTAGCGGGCATTTGGACTATGTACATCCCCTAGCGGGCACTTGGACTATCTAGGTTAACTAGAGGGCCCTTGGACTATGTAGGTGAACTAGCGGGCACTTGGACTCTCTAGATTAACTAGCGGGCCCTTGGACTATCTAGGTTTACTAGCGGGCACTTGGACTATCTAGGTTAACTAGCGGGCACTTGGACTATCTAGGTTAACTAGCGGGCACTTGGACTATGTAGTTTCCCTAGCGGGCATTTGGATAATTTAGGTTACCTAGTGGGCATTTGGACTATGTAGGTTACCTAGCGGGCACTTGGACTATTTAAGTTAACTAGAAGGCACTTGGACTATCAAGGTTAACTAGCGGGCACTTGGACTATGTAGGTTAACTACCATGCACTTGCACTATCTAGGTTACCTAGCGGGCACTTGGACCATGTATGTTCCCTAGCGGGCACTTGGACTATCTATGTTAACTAGCGGGCACTTGGAATATGTAGTTTAACTAGGGGACACTTGCACTATGTAGGTTTCCTAGCGGCACTTGGACTATCTAGGTTAACTAGCGGGCACTTGGACTATCTGGGTTAACTAGCGTGCACTTGGACTATGTAGGTTCCTTAGCGGGCACTAGGATTATCTAGTTTACCTAGCGGGCACTTGGACTATGTAGGTTAACTAGCGGGCCATTGGACTATCTTGGTTACATAGCTGGAACTTGGACTTTATAGGTTACCTTGCGGGCACTTGGACTATGTAGGTTAACCAAAGACACTTGGACGATCTAGGTTAAATAGTGGGCCCTTGGACTATGTAGGTTAACGAACGGGCATTTGGACTATGTAACTTACCTAGCAGGCAATTGGACTCTCTAGGTTACCTAGCGGGCACTTGGACTATCTAGGTTAACAAACGGGCACTTGGACTATCTAGGTTAACTAGCGGGCACTTGGACTATGTAGGTTACCTAGGGGGCACTTGCACTATCTAGGTTACCTAGCGGGCACTTGGACTATGTAGGTTAATTAGCGGGCACTTGGACTATCTAGGTTACCGAACGGACATTTGGACTATGTAGGTTACCTAGCGGGCACTTCGACTTCTAGGTTAACGAATGGGCACTTGGACTATATATGTTGCATAGCGGGCAATTGGATTATCTAGGTTAGGTAATGGGCACTTGGACTACCTATGTTACCTAGCGGGAACTTGAACTATGTAGGTTACCTAGCGGGCAGTTGGACTATCTAGGTTAACGAAAGGGCACTGGACTATGTAGGTTACCTAGAGGGCACTTGGATTGTCTAGGTTAGCTAACAGGATCTTGGAATATCTAGGTTACCTAGCGGGCACTTGGACTATGTAGGTTACCTTGCGGGCACTTGGACTATTTAAGTTAACTAGAAGGCACTTGGACTATCAAGGTTAACTAGCGGGCACTTGGACTATGTTGGTTAACTACCGTGCACTTGCACTATCTAGGTTACCTATCGGGCACTTGGACCATGTATGTTCCCTAGCGGGCACTTGGACTATCTATGTTAACTAGCGGGCACTTGGAATATGTAGGTTAACTAGGGGACACTTGCACTATGTAGGTTTCCCAGCGGCACTTGGACTATCTAGGTTAATGAGCGGGCACTTGGACTATCTGGGTTAACTAGCGTGCACTTGGACAATGTAGGTTCCTTAGCGGGCACTAGGATTATCTAGTTTACCTAGCGGGCACTAGGACAATTTAGGTTATCTAGCGGGCCCTTGGACTATCTAGGTTACCTAGGGGGAACCTGTACTATGTAGGTTAACTAGTGGGCACTTGGACTATCTAGGTTACCTAGCAGGCACTTGGACTATGTACGTTCCCTAGCGGGCACTTGGACTATCTACGTTACCTAGCGGGCACTTGGACTATGTACGTTACCTAGCGGGCACTTGGACTATGTACGTTTCCTAGCGGGTACTTGGACTAGATTGGTTCCCTAGCGGGCACTTGTACTATATAGGTTAACTAGCGGACTTGGACAATCTAGGTTAACTAGCGGGTAGTTGGACTATGTAGGTTAACTAGCGGGCCCTTGAACTATGTAGATTAACTTGCGGCACTTGGACAATCTACGTTAACTAGCGGGCCATTAGACTATGTAGATTCCCTAGCGGGCACTTGGACTATCTAGGTTAACTAGCGGGCACTTGGACTATGTAGTTTCCCTAGCGGGCATTTGGATTATTTAGGTTACCTAGTGGGCACTTGGACTATGTAGGTTACCTAGCGGGCACTTGGACTATCTAGGTTAACTAGAGGGCCCTTGGACTATGTAGGTTAACTAGCGGGCACTTGGACTCTCTAGATTAACTAGCGGGCACTTGGACTATGTAGTTTCCCTAGCGGGCATTTGTATAATTTAGGTTACCTAGTGGGCACTTGGACTATGTAGGTTACCTAGCGGGCACTTGGACTATTTAAGTTAACTAGAAGGCACTTGGACTATCAAGGTTAACTAGCGGGCACTTGGACTATGTTGGTTAACTACCGTGCACTTGCACTATCTAGGTTACCTAGCGGGCACTTGGACCATGTATGTTCCCTAGCGGGCACTTGGACTATCTATGTTAACTAGCGGGCACTTGGAATATGTAGGTTAACTAGGGGACACTTGCACTATGTAGGTTTCCCAGCGGCACTTGGACTATCTAGGTTAACTAGCGGGCACTTGCACTATGTAGGTTCCTTAGCGGGCACTAGGATTATCTAGTTTACCTAGCGGGCACTTGGACTATGTAGGTTAACTAGCGGGCCATTGGACAATCTAGGTTACATAGCTGGAACTTGGACTTTATAGGTTACCTTGCGGGCACTTGGACTATGTAGGTTAACCAAAGACACTTGGACGATCTAGGTTAAAGAGTAGGCCCTTGGACTATGTAGGTTAACGAACGGGCATTTGGACTATGTAACTTACCTAGCAGGCAATTGGACTCTCTAGGTTACCTAGCGGGCACTTGGACTATCTAGGTTAACAAACGGGCACTTGGACTATCTAGGTTAACTAGCGGGCACTTGGACTATGTAGGTTACCTAGCGGGCACTTGCACTATCTAGGTTACCTAGCGGGCACTTGGACTATGTAGGTTAATTAGCGGGCACTTGGACTATCTAGGTTACCGAACGGGCATTTGGACTATGTAGGTTACCTAGCGGGCACTTCGACTTCTAGGTTAACGAATGGGCACTTGGACTGTATATGTTGCATAGCGGGCAATTGGATTATCTAGGTTAGGTAATGGGCACTTGGACTATCTATGTTACCTAGCAGGAACTTGGACTATGTAGGTTACCTAGCGGGCACTAGGACTATGTAGGTTACCTAGCGGGCCCTTGGACTATCTAGGTTACCTAGCGGGCATTTGGACTATGTAGGCACCCTAACGGGCATTTGGACTATATAGATTACCTAGCGGGCACTTAGACTTTGTAGGTTACCTAGCGGGCACTTGTACTATCTAGGTTACCTAGCGGGTACTTGGAGTATGTAGGTTACCTACCGGGCTGTTGGACTATCTAGGTTACCAAGCGGGCACTTGGACAATCTAGGTTAACTAACGGGTACTTGGACTATGTAGGTTCCCTAGCGAGCCCTTGGACTATGTAAGTTCCCTAGCGGGCACTTGGACTATGTGGGTTCCCTAGCGGGCATTTGGACTATCTAGGTTACCTAACGGGCACTTAGAATATGTGGGTTCTCTAGAGGGCATTTGGACTATCTAGGTTACCAAGCGGGCAGTTGGACTATGTACGTTCCCTAGCGGCACTTGGACTATCTATGTTACCTAGCGGGCACTTGGGCTATGTAGGTTCCCTATCGGGCACTTGGACTAGATAGGTTCCCTAGCGGGCACTTGGTCTATCTAGGTTAACTAGCGGGCACTTAGACTATCTATGTTAACTAGCGAGCACTTGGACTATCTAGGTTAACTAGCGGGCATTTGGATTATTAGGGTCCCTAGCGGGCATTTGGAGTATATTGGTTACCTAGCGGGCACTTGGACTATTTAGGTTAACGAACGGGCACTTGGACTATGTAGGTAGCCTAGTGGTCACTTGAACTGTCTAGGTTACCTAGCGGGCACTTGGAGTATGTAGGTTAACTAGGGGACACTTGTACTATCTAGGTTAACTAGCGGGCCCTTGGACGTTGTAGGTTAACTAGCGGGCCCTTGGACTATGTAGGTTAACTAGCGGGCCCTTGGACTATGTAGGTTAACTAGCGGGCACTTGGACGATCTAGGTTAACTAGCGGATACTTGGACTATGTAGGTTAACTAGCGGGCCCATGGAATATGTAGATTAAGTAGTGGCACTTGGACTATCTACATTAACTAGCGGGCCCTTGGACTATGTAGATTCCCTAGAGGGCACTTGGACTATGTATGATCCAGTGCGGGCACTTGGACTATGTAGGTTCCCTAGCAGGCACTTGGACTATGTAGGTTCCCTAGCGGGCACTTGTACTATGTAGGTTAACTAGCGGACTTGGACAATCTAGGTTAACTAGCGGGTAGTTGGACTATGTAGGTTAACTAGCGGGCCCTTGAACTATGTAGATTAACTAGCGGCCCTTGGACTATCTACGATAACTAGCGGGCCCTTGGACTATGTAGATTCCCTAGCGGGCACTTGGACTATCTAGGTTAACTAGCGGGCACTTGGACTATGTAGTTTCCCTAGCGGGCATTTGGATTATTTAGGTTACCTAGTGGGCACTTGGACTATGTAGGTTACCTAGCTGGCACTTGGACTATCTAGGTTACCTAGCGGGCACTTGGACTATGTACGTCCCCTAGCGGGCACTTGGACTATCTAGGTTAACTAGAGGGCCCTTGGACTATGTAGGTTAACTAGCGGGCACTTGGACTCTCTAGATTAACTAGCGGGCCCTTGGACTATCTAGGTTTACTAGCGGGCACTTGGACTATCAAGGTTAACTAGCGGGCACTTGGACTATGTAGTTTCCCTAGCGGGCATTTGGATAATTTAGGTTACCTAGTGGGCACTTGGACTATGTAGGTTACCTAGCGGGCACTTGGACTATTTAAGTTAACTAGAAGGCACTTGGACTATCAAGGTTAACTAGCGGGCACTTGGACTATGTAGGTTAACTACCGTGCACTTGCACTATCTAGGTTACCTAGCGGGCACTTGGACCATGTATGTTCCCTAGCGGGCACTTGGACTATCTATGTTAACTAGCGGGCACTTGGAATATGTAGGTTAACTAGGGGACACTTGCACTATGTAGGTTACCTAGCGGCACTTGGACTATGTAGGTTAACTAGCGGGCACTTGGACTATCTGGGTTAACTAGCGTGCACTTGGACTATGTAGGTTCCTTAGCGGGCACTAGGATTATCTAGTTTACCTAGCGGGCACTTGGACTATGTAGGTTAACTAGCGGGCCATTGGACTATCTAGGTTACATAGCTGGAACTTGGACTTTATAGGTTACCTTGCGGGCACTTGGACTATGTAGGTTAACCAAAGACACTTGGACGATCTAGGTTAAATAGTGGGCCCTTGGAGTATGTAGGTTAACGAACGGGCATTTGGACTATGTAACTTACCTAGCAGGCAATTGGACTCTCTAGGTTACCTAGCGGGCACTTGGACTATCTAGGTTAACAAACGGGCACTTGGACTATCTAGGTTAACTAGCGGGCACTTGGACTATGTAGGTTACCTAGCGGGCACTTGCACTATGTAGGTTAATTAGCGGGCACTTGGACTATCTAGGTTACCGAACGCGCATTTGGACTATGTAGGTTACCTAGCGGGCACTTCGACTTCTAGGTTAACGAATGGGCACTTGGACTATATATGTTGCATAGCGGGCAATTGGATTATCTAGGTTAGGTAATGGGCACTTGGACTATCTATGTTACCTAGCGGGAACTTGGACTATGTAGGTTACCTAGCGGGCACTTGGACTATCTAGGTTAACGAAAGGGCACTTGGACTATGTAGGTTACCTAGAGGGCACTTGGATTGTCTAGGTTGGCTAACAGGAACTTGGAATATCTAGGTTACCTAGCGGGCCCTTGGACTATGTAGGGTACCTTGCGGGCACTTGTACTATCTAGATTACCTAACGGGAACATGGAATATGTAGGTTAACTAGCGTACACTTGGACAATCTAGGTTAACTAGCTGACCTTGTACTATGTAGGTTAACTATCGAGAAATTAGACTATCTAGGTTAACTAGCGGCCACTTGCACAATGCAGGTTCCCTAGCGGGCACTTTGACTATGTAGGTTCCCTAGCGGGCACTTGGACTATATAGGTTCCCTAAGGGCACTTGAACTATCTAGGTTCCCTAACGGGCACTTGGACTATGTAGGTTCCTCTGCGGGCACTTGGACAATGTAGGTTCCCTATCAGGCACTTGGACTATGTAGGTTAACTAGCGGGCACTTGGACTATCTAGGTTAAGTAGCGGGCAATTGGACTATCTAGGTTAATTAGTGGGCACTTGTACAATGCAGGTTCCCTAGCGGGCACTTTGACTATGTAGGTTCCCTAGCGGGCACTTAGACTCTGTAGGTTACCTACCGGGCACTTGGACTATCTAGGTTGCCAAGCTGGCACTTGAACTATCTATGTTACCTAGCGGGTTCTTGGAGTATGTAGGTTACCTAGCGGGCTGTTGGACTATCTAGGTTACCAAGCGGGCACTTGGACTATCGAGGTTAACTAACGGGCACTTGGACTATGTAAGTTCCCTAGCGGGCATTTGGACTATGTGGGTTTCCTGGCGGGCATTTGGACTATCTAGGTTACTTAATGGGCACTTGGACTATGTAGGTTCCCTAGCGGGCACTTGGATTATTTAGGTTCCTTATCGGGCACTTGGACTATGTGGGTTAACTAGAGGGCATTTGGACTATGTAGGGTACCTAGCGGGCACTTGGACTATGTAGGTTCTTTATCGGGCACTTGGAAAAATGTAGGTTAACTAGGGGGCACTAGGACTATGTAGGTTACCTAGAGGGCCCTTAGACTATCTAGGTTACCTAGCGGGCATTTGGACTATGTAGGCTCCCTAGCGGTCATTTGGATTATATAGATTACCTAGCGGGCACTTAGACTTTGTAGGTTACCTAGCGGGCACTAGGACTATCTAAGTTACCTAGCATTCACTTGAACTATCTACGTTACCTAGCGGGTACTTGGAGTATGTAGGTTACCTACCGCACTGTTGAACTATCTAGGTTACCTAGCGGGCACTTGGACCATCCAGGTTAATTAACGGGCACTTGGACTATGTAGGTTCCCTAGCGGGCCCTTGGACTATATAAGTTCCCTAGCGGGCACTTGGACTATGTGGGTTCCCTAGCGGGCATTTGGACTATCTAGGTTACCTAACGGGCACTTGGACTATGTAGGTCCCCTATCGGGCACTTGGAGAATATAGGTTAACTAGGGGGCACTAGGACAATGTAGGTTACCTAGCGGGCCCTTGGACTATCTAGGTTACATAGGGGGAACCTGTACTATGTAGGTTAACTAGTGGGCACTTAGATTATCTAGGTTACCTAGCAGGCACTTGGACTATGTACGTTACCTAGCGGGCACTTGGACTATCTACGTTACCTAGCGGGCACTTGGACTATGTACGTTTCCTAGCGGGTACTTTGACTAGATAGGTTCCCTAGCGGGCACTTGGTCTATCTAGGTCAACTAGCGAGCACTTGGACTATCTAGGTTAACTAGCGGGCATATGGACTATTAGGGCCCCTAGCGGGCATTTGGACTATATTGGTTCCCTAGCGGGCACTTGGACTATGTAGGTTAACGAACGGGCACTTGGACTATGTAGGTAATCTAGTGGTCACTTGAAAGGTCTAGGTTACCTAGCGGGCACTTGGACTATGTAGGTTAACTAGCGGGCACTTGGACTATCTAGGTTAACTAGCGGGCCCTTGGACAATGTAGGTTACCTAGTGGGCACTTGGACGATCTAGGTTAACTAGCGGGTACTTGGACTATGTAGGTTAACTAGGGGGCCCTTGAACTATGTAGATTAACTAGCGGGCACTAGGACAATGTAGGTTCCCTAGAGGGCACTTGGACTCTGTATGTTCCCTACGGACACTTGAACTATGTAAGTTACCTACCGGGCACTTGGACTATGTAGTTTAACTAGCGGGCCCTTGGTCTATCTAGGTTACCTAGCGGGCACTTGGACTATCTAGATTAACTAGCGGGCACTTGGACTATGTAGGTTAACTAGCGGACACTTGCACTATGTAGGTTACGTAGCGGGCACATGGACTATGTAGGGTAACTAGAAGGCCCTTGGACTATCTAGGTTAGCTAACTGGCACTTGGATTATGTAGGTTAACTAGCGGACACTTGCACGATCTAGGTTAACTAGCGGGCTCTTGCACTATGTAGGTTAACTAGCGGGCCAATTGACTATGTAGGTAAACTAGTGGGCACTTGGACGATCTAGGTTAACTAGCGAGCACTTGGATTATCTAGGTTACCTAGCGAGCACTTGGACTATGTAGGTTCCCCAGCGGGCATTTGGACTATATAGATAACCCAGCGGGCACTTAGACTCTGTAGGTTACCTAGCGGGCACTTGGACTGTCTAGGATACCTAGCTGGCACTTGAACTATATATGTTACCTAGCGGGTTCTTGGAGTATGTAGGTTACCTAGCGCGCTGTTGGACTATCTAGGTTACCAAGCGGGCACTTGGACTATCTAGTTTAACTAACGGGCACTTGGACTATGTAGGTTCCCTAGCGGGCACTTGGACTATGTGGTTTACCTGGCAGGCATTTGGACTATCTAGGTTACTTAATGGGCACTTGGACTATTTAGGTTCCCTAGCGGGCACTTGGATTATGTAGGTTCCCTATCGGGCACTTGGACTATGTAGGTTAACTAGAGGGCATTTGGATTATGTAGGGTACCTAGCGGGCACTTGGACTATGTAGGTTCCTTATCGGGCACTTGGAAAAGGTAGGTTAACTAGGGGGCACTAGGACTATGTGGGTTAACTAGAGGGCCCTTAGACTATCTAGGTTACCTAGCGGGCATTTGGACTATGTAGGCTCCCTAGCGGTCATTTGGACTATATAGATTACCTAGCGGGCACTTAGACTTTGTAGGTTACCTAGCGGGCACTTGGACTATCTAGGTTACCTAGCTGGCACTTGAACTATCTACGTTACCTAGCGGGTTCTTGGAGTATGTAGGTTACTACCGGGCTGTTGGACTATCTAGGTTACCTAGCGGGCACTGGGACTATCTAGGTTAACTAACGGGCACTTGGACTATGTAGGTTCGCTAGCGGGCCCTTGGACTATGTAAGTTCCCTAGCGGGCACTTGGACTATGTGGGTTCCCTAGCGGGCATTTGGACTATCTAGGTTACCTAACGGGCACTTGGACAATGTAGGTTCCCTAGCGGGCACTTGGATTATGTAGGTTACCTATCGGGCACTTGGACTGTGTAGGTTAACTATCGGGCATTTGGACTATGTAGGTTACCTAGCGGGCACTTGGACTATGTAGGTTCCCTATCGGGCATTTGGACTATGTAGGTTACCTAGCGGGCCCTTGGACTATCTTGGTTACCTAGGGAGAACCTGGACTATGTAGGTTAACTAGTGGGCACTTGGACTATCTAGGTTACCTAGTGGGCACTTGGACTATGTACGTTCCCTAGCGGGCACTTGGATTATCTATGTTACCTAGCGGGCACTTGGACTATGTACGTTTCCTAGCGGGTACTTGGACTAGATAGGTTCCCTAGCGGTCACTTGGTCTATCTAGGTTAACTAGCGGGCACATGGACTTCTAGGTTAACGAACGGGCACTTGGACTATGTATGTTGCATAGCGGGCAATTGGACTATCTAGGTTAGGTAACGGGCACTTGGAGTATCTAGGTTACCTAGCGGGAACTTGGACTATGTAGGTTATCTAGCGGGCACTTGGACTATGTAGGTTAACTAGCGGTCCCTTCAACTATGTAGATTAACTAGCAGAACTTGGAATATCTACGTTAACTAGCGTTCCCTTGGACTATGTAGATTCCCAAGCGGGCACTTGGACTATGTAGGTAACCTAGCGGGCCCTTGGACTATCTAGGTTACCTAGCGGTACTTGGACTATGTTGGTAACCTAGCGGGCCCTTGGACTACCCAGGTTACCTAGCGGGCATTTGGACTATGTAGTCTCCCTAGTTGTCATTTGGACTATATAGATTACCTAGCGGGCACTTAGACTTTGTAGGTTACCTAGCAGGCACTTGGACTATCTAGGTTACCTAGCTGGCACTTGAACTATCTACGTTACCTAGCGGGTTCTTGGAGTATGTAGGTTACCTACCGGGCTGTTGAACTATCTAGGTTACCTAGCGGGCACTTGGACTATCTAGGTTAACTAACGGGCACTTGAACTATATAGGTTCCCTAGCGGGCCCTTGGACTATATAAGTTCCCTAGCGGGCACTTGGACTATGTGGGTTCCCTCGCGGGCATTTGGACTATCTAGGTTACCTAACGGGCACTTGGACAATGTGGGTTCCCTAGCGGGCACTTGAATTATGTAGGTTCCCTATCGGGCACTTGGACTATGTAGGTTAACTATCGGGCATTTGGACTATGTAGGTTACCTAGCGGGCACTTGGACTATGTAGGTTCCCTATCGGGCATTTGGACTATGTAGGTTACCTAGCGGGCCCTTGGACTATCTTGGTTACCTAGGGAGAACCTGGACTATGTAGGTTAACTAGCGAGCACTTGGACTATCTAGGTTACCTAGTGGGCACTTGGACTATGTACGTTCCCTAGCGGGCACTTGGATTATCTATGTTACCTAGCGGGCACTTGGACTATGTACGTTTCCTAGCGGGTACTTGGACTAGATAGGTTCCCTAGCGGTCACTTGGTCTATCTAGGTTAACTAGCGGGCACATGGACTTCTAGGTTAACGAACGGGCACTTGGACTATGTATGTTGCATAGCGGGCAATTGGACTATCTAGGTTAGGTAACGGGCACTTGGAGTATCTAGGTTACCTAGCGGGAACTTGGACTATGTAGGTTATCTAGCGGGCACTTGGACTATGTAGGTTAACTAGCGGTCCCTTCAACTATGTAGATTAACTAGCAGAACTTGGAATATCTACGTTAACTAGCGTTCCCTTGGACTATGTAGATTCCCTAGCGGGCACTTGGACTATGTAGGTAACCTAGCGGGCCCTTGGACTATCTAGGTTACCTAGCGGTACTTGGACTATGTTGGTAACCTAGCGGGCCCTTGGACTACCCAGGTTACCTAGCGGGCATTTGGACTATGTAGTCTCCCTAGTTGTCATTTGGACTATATAGATTACCTAGCGGGCACTTAGACTTTGTAGGTTACCTAGCAGGCACTTGGACTATCTAGGTTACCTAGCTGGCACTTGAACTATCTACGTTACCTAGCGGGTTCTTGGAGTATGTAGGTTACCTACCGGGCTGTTGGACTATCTAGGTTACCTAGCGGGCACTGGGACTATCTAGGTTAACTAACGGGCACTTGGACTATGTAGGTTCGCTAACGGTCCCTTGGACTATGTAAGTCCCCTAGTGGGCACTTGGACTATGTGGGTTCCCTAGCGGGCATTTGGACTATCTAGGTTACCTAACGGGCACTTGGACAATGTGGGTTCCCTAGCGGGCACTTGAATTATGTAGGTTCCCTATCGGGCACTTGGACTATGTAGGTTAACTAGCGGGCATTTGGACTATGTAGGTTACCTAGCGGGCACTTGGACTATGTAGGTTCCCTATCGGGCAATTGGAGAATGTAGGTTAACTAGGGGCACTAGGACTATGTAGATTACCTATCGGGCACTTGGAGAATGTAGGTTAACTAGGGGCACTAGGACTATGTAGGTTACCTAGCAGGCACTTGGACTATGTATGTTAACTATCGAGCACTTGGACTATCTACGTTACCTAGCGGGCATTTGGACTATGTACGTTCCCTAGCGGGCACTTGGATTATCTATGTTAAATAGCGGGCACTTGGACTATGTACGTTTCCTAGCGGGTACTTGGACTAGATAGGTTCCCTAGCGGGCACTTGGTCTATCTAGGTTAACTAGCGGGCACTTGGACTTCTAGGTTAACGAACGGGCACTTGGACTATGTATGTTGCATAGCGGGCAATTGGACTATCTAGGTTAGGTAATGGGCACTTGGACTATCTAGGTTACCTAGCGGGAACTTGGACTATGTAGGTTGCCTAGCGGGCACTTGGACTATGTAGGTTAACTAGCGGTCCCTTCAACGATGTAGATTAACTAGCGGAACTTGGACTATCTACGTTAACTAGCGTTCCCTTGGACTATGTAGATTCCCTAGCGGGCACTTGGACTATATAGGTAACCTAGCGGGCCCTTGGACTATGTAGGTTACCTAGCGGGCACTTGGACTATGTAGGTAACCTAGCGGGCACTTGGACAGTCTAGGTCACCCAGCGGGCATTTGGACTATGTAGGCTCCCTAGTAGTCATTTGGACTATATAAATTACCTAGCGGGCACTTTGTCTTTGTAGGTTACCTAGCGGGCACTTGGACTATCTTGGTTACCTAGCTGGCACTTGAACTATCTACGTTACCTAGCGAGTACTTGGAGTATGTAGGTTACCTACCGGGCTGTTGGACTATATAGGTTACCTATCGGGCAATGGGACTATCTAGGTTAACTAACGGGCACTTGGACTATGTAGGTTCGCTAGCGGGCCATTGGACTATGTAAGTCCCCTAGCGGGCACTTGGACTATGTTGGTTACCTAACGGGCACTTGGACAATGTACATTCCCTATCGGGCACTTGGACTATGTAGGTTAACTAGCGGGCATTTGGACTATGTAGGTTACCTAGCGGGCCCTTGGACTATCCAGGTTACCTAGGGGGAACCTGGACTATGTAGGTTAACTAGTGGGCACTTGGACTATCTAGGTTACCTAGCATGCACTTGGACTATGTAGGTTAACTAGCGAGCACTTGGACTATCTAGGTTACCTAGCGGGCACTTGGATTATGTACATTCCCTAGCGGGCACTTGGACTATCTATGTTACCTAGCGGGCACTTGGACTATGTACGTTTCCTAGCGGGTACTTTGACTAGATAGGTTCCCTAGCGGGCACTTGGTCTATCTAGGTTAACTAGCGAGCACTTGGACTTTCTAGGTTAACTAGCGGGCATTTGGACTAATAGGACCCCTACCGGGCATTTGGACTATATTGGTTACCTAGCGGGCATTTGGACTATGTAGGTTAACGAACGGGCACTTGGACTATGTTGGTAACCTAGTGGTCACTTGAAATGTCTAGGTTACCTTGCGAGCACTTGGACTATGTAGGTTAACTAGCGGGCACTTGGACTATCAAGGTTAACTAGCGGGCCCTTGGACGATGTAGGTTAACTAGCGGGCCCTTGGACTATGTAGGTTAACTAGCGGGCACTTGGACGATCTAGGTTAACTAGCGGGCCCTTGGACGATGTAGGTTAACTAGCGGGACTTTGGACTATGTAGGTTAACTAGAGGGCCCTTGGACTATGTATGTTAACTAGCGGGCACTTGGACGATCTATGTTAACTAGCGGGTACTTGGACGATGTAGGTTAACTAGCGGGCCCTTGGACTATGTAGGTTAACTAGCGGGCCCTTGGACGATCTAGGTTAACTAGCGGGTACATGGACTATGTAGGTTAACTAGCGGGCCCTTGGACTATGTAGATTAACTAGCGGCACTTGGACTATCTACGTTAACTAGCGGGCCCTTGGACTATGTAGATTCCCTTGCGGCCACTTGGACTATGTATGTTCAAGCGCGGGCACTTGGACTATGTAGGTTCCCTAGCAGGCATTTGGACTATGTAGGTTCCAGAGCGGACATTTGGACTAACTAGATTCCCGATCGGGCACTTGTACTATGTAGATTAACTAGCGGACACATCGACGATCTAGGTTAACTAGCGGGTAATTGGACTATGTAGGTTAACCAGCGGGCCCTTGAATTATGTAGATTAACTAGCGGAACATGGACTATCTACCTTAACTAGCGGGCCCTTGGACTATGTAGATTCCCTAGCGGGCACTTGGACTATGTATGTTCCCTAGCGGGCACTTGGGCTATATATGTTCCCTATGGTCACTTGAACTATGTAAGTTAACTACCGGGCAATTGGACTATGTAGGTTAACTAGCGGGCCCTTGGACTATCTAGGTTACCTAGCGGGCACTTGGACTATGTAGGTAACCTAGCGGGCACTTGGACTGTCTAGGTTACCTAGCGGGCACTTGGACTTCTAGGTTAACAAACGGGCACTTGGACTATGTATGTTGCATAGCGGGCAATTGGACTATCTAGGTTAGGTAACGGGCACTTGGACTATCTAGGTTACCTAGCGGGAACGGGGACTATGTAGGTTACCTAGCGGGCACTTGGACTATCTAGGTCAACTAGCGGGCCCTTGTACTATGTAGGTTAACTCGTGAGCACTTGGACTATCTAGGTTAACTAGCGGACCTTGGACTACGTAGGATAACTAGCGGGCCCTTGGACTATGTAGGTTAACTAGCGGGCACTTGGATGATCAATGTTAACTAGCGGGCACTTGGACTATCTAGGTTAGCTAACGGGCACTTGGATAAAGTACGTCCCCTAGTGGGCACTTGGACACTCTAGGTTAACTAACGGGCACTAGGACTATCTAGGTTAACTAGCGGGCACTTGGACGATCTAGGTTAACTAGCGGGCACTAGGACTATCAAAGTTAACAAGTGAGCCCTTGGACTATGTAGGTTAACTAGCGGGCCCTTGGACTATCTAGGTTACCTAGTGGGCACTTGGACTATATAGGTTACCTAGCGGGCACTTGGACTATGTAGGTTACCTAGTGTGCACTTGGACTATCTAGGTTAACGAACGGGCACTTGGAATATGCAAGTAACCTAGCGGGCACTTGGATTTCTAGGTTAACGAACGGGCACTTGGACTATGTAGGTTGCTTAGCGGGCACATGGACTATCTAGGTTAGGTAACGGGCACTTTCAGTATCTAGTTTACCTAGCGGGAACTTCGACAATGTAAGTTACCTAGCGGGTACTTGGACTATCTAGGTTACCTAACGGGCACTTTGACTATCTAGGTTACATAGCGGGCACTTGGACTATGTAGGTTAACTAGCGAACACTTGGACTCTAGGTTACCTAGCGGGCACTTGGACTATCTAGGTTACCTAGTGGGCCTTTGGACTATGTAGGTTTCCTAGCGGGCACTTGGACTATCTAGGTTAACTAACGGGCACTTGGACTATGTAGGTTCCCTAGCGGGCACTTGGATTATGTAGGTTCCCTAGCGGGCACTTGGATTATGTAGGTTCCGTATCGGGCACTTGGACCATGTAGGTTACCTAGCAGGCACTTGGACTATGTAGGTTCCCTATCGGGCACTTGGAGAATGTAGGTTAACTAGGGGGCACTAGGACAATGTAGGTTACCTAGCGGGCCCTTGGACTATGTAGGTTACCTTGCGGGCACTTGGACAATCTAGGTTAACTAGCGGGTACTTGGACAATGTAGGTTAACTAGCCGGCCCTTGGACTATGTAGATTAACTATCGGCACTTGGACTATCTACGTTATCTAGCGGTCCCTTGGACTATGTAGATTCCCTAGCGGGCACTTGGACTATGTATGTTCCAGCGCGGGCATTTGGACTATGTAGGTTCACTAGCAGGCACTTGGACTATGTAGGTTCCAGAGCGGGCACTTGGACTAACTAGATTCCCTAGGGGGCACTTGTACTATGTAGATTAACTAGCGGACACTTGGACGATCTAGGTTAACTAGAGGGTACTTGGACTATGTAGGTTAACTGGCGGACAATTGAACTATGTAGATTAACTAGCGGAACTTGGACTATCTACATTAACTAGCGGGCCCTTGGACTATGTAGATTCCCTAGCCGGCACTTGGGCTATGTATGTTCCCTATGTACACTTGAACTATGTAAGTTAACTACCGGGCACTTGGACTATGTAGGTTAACTAGCGGGCCCTTGGACTATCTAGGTTTCCTAGCGGGCCCTTGGACTATGTAGTTTAACTAGCGGCACTTGGTCTATCTTCGTTAACTAGCGGGCCCTTGGACTATGTAGATTCCCTAGTGGGCATTTCGACTATATAGATAATCTAGCGGGCACTTAGACTTTGTAGGTTACCTAGCGGACACTTGGACTATCTAGGTTACCTAGCTGGCACATGAACTATCTACGTTACCTAGCTGGTTTTTGGAGTATGTAGGTTACCTAGCGGGCTGTTGGACTATCTAGGTTACCAAGCGGGCACTTGGACTTTCTAGGTTAACTAACGGGCACTTGGACTATGTAGGTTCCCTAGCAGGCCTTTGGACTATGTAAATTCCCTAGCGAGCACTTGGACTATGTGGGTTTCCTGGCGGGCATTTGGACTATCTAGGTTACCTAACGGGCACTTGCACTATGTAGGTTACCTAGCGGGCACTTGGACTATGTAGGTTACCTATCGGGCACTTGGAGAATGTAGGTTAACTAGGGGGCACTAGGACTATGGAGGTTTCCTAGCCGGCCCTTGGACTACCTAGGTTACCTAGCGGGCATTTGGACTATGTAGGCTCCCTAGTAGTCATTTGGACTATATAGATTACCTAGCGGGCACTTGGACTATCTAGGTTACCAACCTGGCACTTGAACTATCTGCGTTACCTAGCAGGTACTTGGAGTATGTAGGTTACCTACCGGGCTGTTGGACTATCTAGGTTACCTAGCGGGCACTGGGACTATATAGGTTACCTAACAGGCACTTGAACTATGTAGGTTCGCTAGCGGGCCATTGGACTATGTAAGTTCCCTAGTGGGCACTTGGACTATTTGCGTTCCCTAGCGGGCATTTGGACTATCTAGGTTACCTAACGGGCACTTGGACAATGTAGGTACACTAGCGGGCACTTGGACTATGTAGGTTAACTAGCGGGCATTTGGACTATGTAGGTTACCTCGCTGGCCCTTGGAATATCTAGGTTACCTAGGGGGAACCTGGACTATGTAGGTTAACTAGTGGGCACTTGGACTATCTAGGTTACCTAGCAGGCACTTGGACTATGTAGTTTAACTTATGAGCAATTGGACTATCTAAGTTACCTAGCGGGCACTTGGACTATATACGTTCCCTAGCAGGCACTTGGACTATCTATGTTACCTAGCGGGCACTTGGACTATGTACGTTTCCTAGCGGGTACTTGGACTAGATAGGTTCTCTAGCGGGCACTTGGTCTATCTAGGTTAACTAGCGGGCATTTGGATTATTAGGGCCCCTAGCGGGCATTTGGACTATATTGGTTACCTAGCGGGCATTTGGACTATGTAGGTTAACGAACGGGCACTTGGACTATGTAGATAACCTAGTGATCACTTGAACTGTCTAGGTTACCTAGCGGGCACTTGGACTATGTAGGTTAACTAGCAGGCACTTGGACTATATAGGTTAACTAGCGGGCCCTTCGACGATGTAGGTTAACTAGCGGGCCCTTGGACTATGTAGGTTACCTAGCGGGCACTTGGACTATTTAAGTTAACTAGAAGGCACTTGGACAATCAAAGTCAACTAGCGGGCAATTGTACTATGTAGGTTAACTACCGTGCACTTGCACTATCTAGGTTACCTAGCGGGCATTTGGACCATGTATGTTCCCTAGCGGGCACTTGGACTATCTATGTTAACTAGCGGGCACTTGGAATATGTAGGTTAACTAGGGGACACTTGCACTATCTAGGTTAACTAGCGGGCACTTGGACTATCTGGGTTAACTAGCGTGCACTTGGACTATGTAGGTTCCTTAGCGGGCACTAGGATTATCTAGTTTACCTAGCGGGCACTTGGACTATGTAGGTTAACTAGCGGGCCATTGGACTATCTAGGTTACATAGCTGGAACTTGGACTTTATAAGTTACCTTGCGGGCACTTGGACTATGTAGGTTAATCAAAGACACTTGGACGATCTAGGTTAAATAGTGGGCCCTTGGACTATGTAGGTTAACGAACGGGCATTTGGACTATGTAACTTACCTAGCAGGCAATTGGACTCTCTAGGTTACCTAGTGGGCACTTGGACTATCTAGGTTAACAAACGGGCACTTGGACTATCTAGGTTAACTAGCGGGCACTTGGACTATGTAGGTTACCTAGCGGGCACTTGCACTATCTAGGTTACCTAGCGGGCACTTGGACTATGTAGGTTACCGAACGGGCATTTGGACTATGTAGGTTACCTAGCGGGTACTTCGACTTCTAGGTTAACGAATGGGCACTTGGACTATATATGTTGCATAGTGGGCAATTGGATTATCTAGGTTAGGTAATGGGCACTTGGACTATCTATGTTACCTAGCGGGAACTTGGACTATGTAGGTTACCTAGCGGGCACTTGGACTATCTAGGTTAACGAAAGGGCACTTGGACTATATAGGTTACATAGAGGGCACTTGGATTGTCTAGGTTACCTAACAGGAACTTGGAATATCTAGGTTACCTAGCGGGCACTTGGACTATGTAGGTTACCTTGCGGGCACTTGTACTATCTAGGTTACCTAACGGGAACATGGACTATGTAGGTTAACTAGCGTACACTTGGACGATCTAGGTTAACTAGCGGACACATGGAATATCTAGGTTAACTAGCGGGCCCTTGGACTATGTAGGTTAACTAGCGGGCACTTGGACTATCTAGGTTAACTAGCAGGTTCTGGGACTATGTAGGTTAACTAGCGGGCACTTGGACTATCTAGGTTAACTAGCTGACCTTGGACTATGTAGGTTAACTATCGAGAAATTAGACTATCTAGGTTAACTAGCGGGCACTTGGACTATCTAGGTTAACAAGCGGGCACTTGCACAATGCAGGTTCCCTAGCGGGCACTTTGACTATGTAGGTTCCCTAGCGGGCACTTGGACTATATAGGTTTCCTAAGGGCACTTGGACTATCTGTGTTCCCTAATGGGCACTTGGACTATGTAGGTTCCTCTGCGGGCACTTGGACAATGTAGGTTCCCTATCAGGCACTTGGACTATGTAGGTTAACTAGCGGGCACTTGGATGATCAAGGTTAACTAGCGGGCACTTGGACTATCTAGGTTAAGTAGCGGGCAATTGGACTATCTAGGTTAATTAGCGGGCACTTGTACAATGCAGGTTCCCTAGCGGGCACTTTGACTATGTAGATTCCCTAGCGGGCACTTAGACTCTGTAGGTTACTTAGCGGGCACTTGGACTATCTAGGTTGCCAAGCTGGCACTTGAACTATCTATGTTACCTAGCGGGTTCTTGGAGTATGTCGGTTACCTACGGGCTGTTGGACTATCTAGGTTACCAAGCGGGCACTTGGACTATCGAGTTTAACTAACGGGCACTTGGACTATGTAAGTTCCCTAGCGGGCACTTGGACTATGTGGGTTTCCTGGTGGGCATTTGGACTATCTAGGTTAGTTAACGGGCACTTGGAATATGTAGGTTCCCTAGCGGGCACTTGGATTATTTAGGTTCCCCATCGGGCACTTGGACTATGTAGGTTAACTAGAGGGCATTTGGACTATGTAGGGTACCTAGCGGGCACTTGGACTATGTAGGTTCCTTATCGGGCACTTGGAAAAAAGTAGGTTAACTAGGGGGCACTAGGACTATGTAGGTTACCTAGAGGGCCCTTAGACTATCTAGGTTACCTAGCGGTCATTTGGACTATGTAGGCTCCCTAGCGGTCATTTGGATTATATAGATTACCTAGCTGGCACTTAGACTTTGTAGGTTACCTAGCGGGCACTAGGACTATCTAGGTTACCTAGCATTCACTTGAACTATCTACGTTACCTAGCGGGTACTTGGAGTATGTAGGTTACCTACCGGACTGTTGAACTATCTAGGTTACCTAGCGGGCACTTGGACTATCTAGGTTAACTAACGGGCACTTGGACTATGTAGGTTCCCTTGCGGGCCCTTGGACTATATAAGTTCCCTAGCGGGCACATGGACTATCTAGGTTACCTAGCGCGCATTTGGATTATCTAGGTTACCTAACGGGCACTTGGAGTATGTAGGTTCCCTATCGGGCACTTGGAGAATGTAGGTTAACTAGGGGGCACTAGGACAATGTAGGTTACCTAGCGGGCCCTTGGACTATCTAGGTTACCTAGGGGGAACCTGTACTATGTAGGTTAACTAGTGGGCACTTGGACTATCTAGGATAACTAGCAGGCACTTGGACTATGTACGTTCCCTAGCGGGCACTTGGACTATCTACGTTACCTCGCGGGCACTTGGACTATGTACGTTACCTAGCGGGCACTTGGACTATGTACGTTTCCTAGCGGGTACTTGGACTAGATAGGTTCCCTAGCGGGCACTTGGTCTATATAGGTTAACTAGCGAGCACTTGGACTATCTAGGTTAACTAGCGGGCATATGGACTATTAGGGCCCCTAGCGGGCATTTGGACTATATTGGTTACCTAGCGGGCACTTGGAATATGTAGGTTAACGAACGGGCACTTGGACTATGTAGGTAACGTAGTGGTCACTTGAAATGTCTAGGTTACCTAGCGGGCACTTGGACTATGTAGGTTAACTAGCGGGCACTTGGACTATCTAGGTTAACTAGCTGGCCCTTGGACGATGTAGGTTAACTCGCGGGCCCTTGAACGATCTAGGTTAACTAACGGGCCCTTGGATTATGAAGATTAACAGGCGGCACTTGGACTATCTACGTTAACTAGCGGGCCCTTGGACTATGTAAATTCCCTAGCGGGCACTTGGACTATGTATGTTCCAGAGCGGGTACTTGAACTATGTAGGTTCCCTAGCAGGCACTTGGACTATGTAGGTTCCCTATCGGGCACTTGGACTATGTAGGTTAACTAGCGGGCCCTTGGACTATGTAGATTAACTAGCAGCACTTGGACTATCTACGATAACTAGCGGGCCCTTGGACTATGTAGGTTAACTAGCGGACACTTGCACTATGTAGGTTACGTAGCGGGCACTTGGACTATGTAGGGTAACTAGAAGGCCCTTGGACTATCTAGGTTACCTAACTGGCACTTGGACTATGTAGGTTAACTAGCGGACACTTGCACGATCTAGGTTAACTAGCGGGCTCTTGCACTATGTAGGTTAACTAGCGGGCCCATTGACTATGTAGGTAAACTAGTGGGCACTTGGACGATCTAGGTTAACTACCGGGCTGTTAGACTATCTAGGTTACCAAGCGGGCACTTGGACTATCTAGGTTAACTAACGGGCACTTGGACTATGTAGGTTCCCTCTCAGGCCCTTGGACTATGTAAGTTCCCTAGCGGGCACTTGGACTATGTGGTTTTCCTGGCGGGCATTTGGACTATCTAGGTTACTTAATGGGCACTTGGACTATGTAGGTTCCCTAGCGGGCACTTGGATTATGTAGGTTCCCTATCGGGCACTTGGACTATCTAGGTTACCTAGCGGGCATTTGGATTATGTAGGGTACCTAGCGGGCACTTGGACTATGTAGGTTCCTTATCGGGCACTTGGAAAAGGTAGGTTAACTAGGGGGCACTAGGACTATGTAGGTTACCTAGAGGGCCCTTAGACTATCTAGGTTACCTAGCGGGCATTTGGACTATGTAGGCTCCCTAGCGGTCATTTGGACTATATAGATTACCTAGCGGGCACTTAGACTTTGTAGGTTACCTAGCGGGCACTAGGACTATCTAGGTTACCTAGCAGGCACTTGAACTATCTACGTTACATAGCGGGTACTTGGAGTATGTAGGTTACCTACCGGGCTGTTGAACTATCTAGGTTACCTAGCGGGCACTTGGACTATCTAGGTTAACTAACGGGCACTTGAACTATATAGGTTCCCTAGCGGGCCCTTGGGCTATATAAGTTCCCTAGCGGGCACTTGGACTATGTGGGTTCCCTCGCGGGCATTTGGACTATCTAGGTTACCTAACGGGCACTTGGACTATGTAGGTTCCCTATCAGGCACTTGGAGAATGTAGATTAACTAGGGGGCACTAGGACAATGTAGGTTACCTAGCGGGCCCTTGGACTATCTAGGTTACCTAGGGGGAACCTGTACTATGTAGGTTAACTAGTGGGCACTTGGACTATCTAGGTTACCTAGCAGGCACTTGGACTATGTACGTTCCCTAGCGGGCACTTGGACTATCTACGTTACCTAGCGGATACTTGGACTATGTACGTTACCGAGCGGGCACTTGGACTATGTACGTTTCCTAGCGGGTACTTGGACTAGATAGGTTCCCTAGCGGGCACTTGGTCTATCTAGGTTAACTAGCGAGCACTTGGACTGTCTAGGTTAACTAGCGGGCATATGGACTATTAGGGCCCCTAGCGGGCATTTGGACTATATTGGTTCCCTAGCGGGCACTTGTACTATGTAGGTTAACTAGCGGACTTGGACCAATCTAGGTTAACTAGCGGGTAGTTGGACTATGTAGGTTAACTAGCGGGCCCTTGAACTATGTAGATTAACTAGCGGCACTTGGACTATCTACGTTAACTTGCGGGCCCTTGGACTATGTAGATTCCCTAGCGGGCACTTGGACTATCTAGGTTAACTAGCGGGCACTTGGACTATGTAGTTTCCCTAGCGGGCATTTGGATTATTTAGGTTACCTAGTGGGCACTTGGACTATGTAGGTTACCTAGCGGGCACTTGGACTATCTAGGTTACCTAGCGGGCATTTGGACTATGTACATCCCCTAGCGGGCACTTGGACTATCTAGGTTAACTAGAGGGCCCTTGGACTATGTAGGTTAACTAGCGGGCACTTGGACTCTCTAGATTAACTAGCGGGCCCTTGGACTATCTAGGTTTACTAGCGGGCACTTGGACTATCTAGGTTAACTAGCGGGCACTTGGACTATGTAGTTTCCCTAGTGGGCATTTGGATAATTTAGGTTACCTAGTGGGCATTTGGACTATGTAGGTTACCTAGCGGGCACTTGGACTATTTAAGTTAACTAGAAGGCACTTGGACTATCAAGGTTAACTAGCGGGCACTTGGACTATGTTGGTTAACTACCGTGCACTTGCACTATCTAGGTTACCTAGCGGGCACTTGGACCATGTATGTTCCCTAGCGGGCACTTGGACTATCTATGTTAACTAGCGGGCACTTGGAATATGTAGGTTAACTAGGGGACACTTGCACTATGTAGGTTTCCTAGCGGCACTTGGACTATCTAGGTTAACTAGCGGGCACTTGGACTATCTGGGTTAACTAGCGTGCACTTGGACTATGTAGGTTCCTTAGCGGGCACTAGGATTATCTAGTTTACCTAGCGGGCACTTGGACTATGTAGGTTAACTAGCGGGCCATTGGACTATCTAGGTTACATAGCTGGAACTTGGACTTTATAGGTTACCTTGCGGGCACTTGGACTATGTAGGTTAACCAAAGACACTTGGATGATCTAGGTTAAATAGTGGGCCCTTGGACTATGTAGGTTAACGAACGGGCATTTGGACTATGTAACTTACCTAGCAGGCAATTGGACTCTCTAGGTTACCTAGCGGGCACTTGGACTATCTAGGTTAACAAACGGGCACTTGAACTATCTAGGTTAACTAGCGGGCACTTGGACTATGTAGGTTACCTAGCGGGCACTTGCACTATCTAGGTTACCTAGCGGGCACTTGGACTATGTAGGTTAATTAGCGGGCACTTGGACTATCTAGGTTACCGAACGGACATTTGGACTATGTAGGTTACCTAGCGGGCACTTCGACTTCTAGGTTAACGAATGGGCACTTGGACTATATATGTTGCATAGCGGGCAATTGGATTATCTAGGTTAGGTAATGGGCACTTGGACTACCTATGTTACCTAGCGGGAACTTGAACTATGTAGGTTACCTAGCGGGCAGTTGGACTATCTAGGTTAACGAAAGGGCACTGGACTATGTAGGTTACCTAGAGGGCACTTGGATTGTCTAGGTTAGCTAACAGGAACTTGGAATATCTAGGTTACCTAGCGGGCACTTGGACTATGTAGGTTACCTTGCGGGCACTTGGACTATTTAAGTTAACTAGAAGGCACTTGGACTATCAAGGTTAACTAGCGGGCACTTGGACTATGTTGGTTAACTACCGTGCACTTGCACTATCTAGGTTACCTATCGGGCACTTGGACCATGTATGTTCCCTAGCGGGCACTTGGACTATCTATGTTAACTAGCGGGCACTTGGAATATGTAGGTTAACTAGGGGACACTTGCACTATGTAGGTTTCCCAGCGGCACTTGGACTATCTAGGTTAATGAGCGGGCACTTGGACTATCTGGGTTAACTAGCGTGCACTTGGACTATGTAGGTTCCTTAGCGGGCACTAGGATTATCTAGTTTACCTAGCGGGCACTAGGACAATTTAGGTTATCTAGCGGGCCCTTGGACTATCTAGGTTACCTAGGGGGAACCTGTACTATGTAGGTTAACTAGTGGGCACTTGGACTATCTAGGTTACCTAGCAGGCACTTGGACTATGTACGTTCCCTAGCGGGCACTTGGACTATCTACGTTACCTAGCGGGCACTTGGACTATGTACGTTACCTAGCGGGCACTTGGACTATGTACGGTTCCTAGCGGGTACTTGGACTAGATTGGTTCCCTAGCGGGCACTTGTACTATGTAGGTTAACTAGCGGACTTGGACAATCTAGGTTAACTAGCGGGTATTTGGACTATGTAGGTTAACTAGCGGGCCCTTGAACTATGTAGATTAACTTGCGGCACTTGGACAATCTACGTTAACTAGCGGGCCATTGGACTATGTAGATTCCCTAGCGGGCACTTGGACTATCTAGGTTAACTAGCGGGCACTTGGACTATGTAGTTTCCCTAGCGGGCATTTGGATTATTTAGGTTACCTAGTGGGCACTTGGACTATGTAGGTTACCTAGCGGGCACTTGGACTATCTAGGTTACCTAGCGGGCACTTGGAATATGTACGTCCCCTAGCGGGCACTTGGACTATCTAGGTTAACTAGAGGGCCGTTGGACTATGTAGGTTAACTAGCGGGCACTTGGACTCTCTAGATTAACTAGCGGGCACTTGGACTATGTAGTTTCCCTAGCGGGCATTTGTATAATTTAGGTTACCTAGTGGGCACTTGGACTATGTAGGTTACCTAGCGGGCACTTGGACTATTTAAGTTAACTAGAAGGCACTTGGACTATCAAGGTTAACTAGCGGGCACTTGGACTATGTTGGTTAACTACCGTGCACTTGCACTATCTAGGTTACCTAGCGGGCACTTGGACCATGTATGTTCCCTAGCGGGCACTTGGACTATCTATGTTAACTAGCGGGCACTTGGAATATGTAGGTTAACTAGGGGACACTTGCACTATGTAGGTTTCCCAGCGGCACTTGGACTATCTAGGTTAACTAGCGGGCACTTGCACTATGTAGGTTCCTTAGCGGGCACTAGGATTATCTAGTTTACCTAGCGGGCACTTGGACGATGTAGGTTAACTAGCGGGCCCTTGGACTATGTAGGTTAACTAGCGGGCACTTGGACTATCTAGGTTAACTAGCGGGCACTTGGACTATGTAGTTTCCCTAGCGGGCATTTGGATTATTTAGGTTACCTAGTGGGCACTTGGACTATGTAGGTTACCTAGCGGGCACTTGGACTATCTAGGTTACCTAGCGGGCACTTGGAATATGTACGTCCCCTAGCGGGCACTTGGACTATCTAGGTTAACTAGAGGGCCGTTGGACTATGTAGGTTAACTAGCGGGCACTTGGACTCTCTAGATTAACTAGCGGGCACTTGGACTATGTAGTTTCCCTAGCGGGCATTTGTATAATTTAGGTTACCTAGTGGGCACTTGGACTATGTAGGTTACCTAGCGGGCACTTGGACTATTTAAGTTAACTAGAAGGCACTTGGACTATCAAGGTTAACTAGCGGGCACTTGGACTATGTTGGTTAACTACCGTGCACTTGCACTATCTAGGTTACCTAGCGGGCACTTGGACCATGTATGTTCCCTAGCGGGCACTTGGACTATCTATGTTAACTAGCGGGCACTTGGAATATGTAGGTTAACTAGGGGACACTTGCACTATGTAGGTTTCCCAGCGGCACTTGGACTATCTAGGTTAACTAGCGGGCACTTGCACTATGTAGGTTCCTTAGCGGGCACTAGGATTATCTAGTTTACCTAGCGGGCACTTGGACGATGTAGGTTAACTAGCGGGCCCTTGGACTATGTAGGTTAACTAGCGGGCCCTTGGACGATCTAGGTTAACTAGCGGGTACATGGACTATGTAGGTTAACTAGCGGGCCCTTGGACTATGTAGATTAACTAGCGGCACTTGGACTATCTACGTTAACTAGCGGGCCCTTGGACTATGTAGATTCCCTTGCGGCCACTTGGACTATGTATGTTCAAGCGCGGGCACTTGGACTATGTAGGTTCCCTAGCAGGCATTTGGACTATGTAGGTTCCAGAGCGGACATTTGGACTAACTAGATTCCCGATCGGGCACTTGTACTATGTAGATTAACTAGCGGACACATCGACGATCTAGGTTAACTAGCGGGTAATTGGACTATGTAGGTTAACCAGCGGGCCCTTGAATTATGTAGATTAACTAGCGGAACATGGACTATCTACCTTAACTAGCGGGCCCTTGGACTATGTAGATTCCCTAGCGGGCACTTGGACTATGTATGTTCCCTAGCGGGCACTTGGGCTATATATGTTCCCTATGGTCACTTGAACTATGTAAGTTAACTACCGGGCAATTGGACTATGTAGGTTAACTAGCGGGCTCTTGGACTATCTAGGTTACCTAGCGGGCACTTGGACTATGTAGGTAACCTAGCGGGCACTTGGACTGTCTAGGTTACCTAGCGGGCACTTGGACTTCTAGGTTAACAAACGGGCACTTGGACTATGTATGTTGCATAGCGGGCAATTGGACTATCTAGGTTAGGTAACGGGCACTTGGACTATCTAGGTTACCTAGCGGGAACGGGGACTATGTAGGTTACCTAGCGGGCACTTGGACTATCTAGGTCAACTAGCGGGCCCTTGTACTATGTAGGTTAACTCGTGAGCACTTGGACTATCTAGGTTAACTAGCGGACCTTGGACTACGTAGGATAACTAGCGGGCCCTTGGACTATGTAGGTTAACTAGCGGGCACTTGGATGATCAATGTTAACTAGCGGGCACTTGGACTATCTAGGTTAGCTAACGGGCACTTGGATAAAGTACGTCCCCTAGTGGGCACTTGGACACTCTAGGTTAACTAACGGGCACTAGGACTATCTAGGTTAACTAGCGGGCACTTGGACGATCTAGGTTAACTAGCGGGCACTAGGACTATCAAAGTTAACAAGTGAGCCCTTGGACTATGTAGGTTAACTAGCGGGCCCTTGGACTATCTAGGTTACCTAGTGGGCACTTGGACTATATAGGTTACCTAGCGGGCACTTGGACTATGTAGGTTACCTAGTGTGCACTTGGACTATCTAGGTTAACGAACGGGCACTTGGAATATGCAAGTAACCTAGCGGGCACTTGGATTTCTAGGTTAACGAACGGGCACTTGGACTATGTAGGTTGCTTAGCGGGCACATGGACTATCTAGGTTAGGTAACGGGCACTTTCAGTATCTAGTTTACCTAGCGGGAACTTCGACAATGTAAGTTACCTAGCGGGTACTTGGACTATCTAGGTTACCTAACGGGCACTTTGACTATCTAGGTTACATAGCGGGCACTTGGACTATGTAGGTTAACTAGCGAACACTTGGACTCTAGGTTACCTAGCGGGCACTTGGACTATCTAGGTTACCTAGTGGGCCTTTGGACTATGTAGGTTTCCTAGCGGGCACTTGGACTATCTAGGTTAACTAACGGGCACTTGGACTATGTAGGTTCCCTAGCGGGCACTTGGATTATGTAGGTTCCCTAGCGGGCACTTGGATTATGTAGGTTCCGTATCGGGCACTTGGACCATGTAGGTTACCTAGCAGGCACTTGGACTATGTAGGTTCCCTATCGGGCACTTGGAGAATGTAGGTTAACTAGGGGGCACTAGGACAATGTAGGTTACCTAGCGGGCCCTTGGACTATGTAGGTTACCTTGCGGGCACTTGGACAATCTAGGTTAACTAGCGGGTACTTGGACAATGTAGGTTAACTAGCCGGCCCTTGGACTATGTAGATTAACTATCGGCACTTGGACTATCTACGTTATCTAGCGGTCCCTTGGACTATGTAGATTCCCTAGCGGGCACTTGGACTATGTATGTTCCAGCGCGGGCATTTGGACTATGTAGGTTCACTAGCAGGCACTTGGACTATGTAGGTTCCAGAGCGGGCACTTGGACTAACTAGATTCCCTAGGGGGCACTTGTACTATGTAGATTAACTAGCGGACACTTGGACGATCTAGGTTAACTAGAGGGTACTTGGACTTTGTAGGTTAACTGGCGGACAATTGAACTATGTAGATTAACTAGCGGAACTTGGACTATCTACATTAACTAGCGGGCCCTTGGACTATGTAGATTCCCTAGCCGGCACTTGGGCTATGTATGTTCCCTATGTACACTTGAACTATGTAAGTTAACTACCGGGCACTTGGACTATGTAGGTTAACTAGCGGGCCCTTGGACTATCTAGGTTTCCTAGCGGGCCCTTGGACTATGTAGTTTAACTAGCGGCACTTGGTCTATCTTCGTTAACTAGCGGGCCCTTGGACTATGTAGATTCCCTAGTGGGCATTTCGACTATATAGATAATCTAGCGGGCACTTAGACTTTGTAGGTTACCTAGCGGACACTTGGACTATCTAGGTTACCTAGCTGGCACATGAACTATCTACGTTACCTAGCTGGTTTTTGGAGTATGTAGGTTACCTAGCGGGCTGTTGGACTATCTAGGTTACCAAGCGGGCACTTGGACTTTCTAGGTTAACTAACGGGCACTTGGACTATGTAGGTTCCCTAGCAGGCCTTTGGACTATGTAAATTCCCTAGCGAGCACTTGGACTATGTGGGTTTCCTGGCGGGCATTTGGACTATCTAGGTTACCTAACGGGCACTTGCACTATGTAGGTTACCTAGCGGGCACTTGGACTATGTAGGTTACCTATCGGGCACTTGGAGAATGTAGGTTAACTAGGGGGCACTAGGACTATGGAGGTTTCCTAGCCGGCCCTTGGACTACCTAGGTTACCTAGCGGGCATTTGGACTATGTAGGCTCCCTAGTAGTCATTTGGACTATATAGATTACCTAGCGGGCACTTGGACTATCTAGGTTACCAACCTGGCACTTGAACTATCTGCGTTACCTAGCAGGTACTTGGAGTATGTAGGTTACCTACCGGGCTGTTGGACTATCTAGGTTACCTAGCGGGCACTGGGACTATATAGGTTACCTAACAGGCACTTGAACTATGTAGGTTCGCTAGCGGGCCATTGGACTATGTAAGTTCCCTAGTGGGCACTTGGACTATGTGCGTTCCCTAGCGGGCATTTGGACTATCTAGGTTACCTAACGGGCACTTGGACAATGTAGGTACACTAGCGGGCACTTGGACTATGTAGGTTAACTAGCGGGCATTTGGACTATGTAGGTTACCTCGCTGGCCCTTGGAATATCTAGGTTACCTAGGGGGAACCTGGACTATGTAGGTTAACTAGTGGGCACTTGGACTATCTAGGTTACCTAGCAGGCACTTGGACTATGTAGTTTAACTTATGAGCAATTGGACTATCTAAGTTACCTAGCGGGCACTTGGACTATATACGTTCCCTAGCAGGCACTTGGACTATCTATGTTACCTAGCGGGCACTTGGACTATGTACGTTTCCTAGCGGGTACTTGGACTAGATAGGTTCTCTAGCGGGCACTTGGTCTATCTAGGTTAACTAGCGGGCATTTGGATTATTAGGGCCCCTAGCGGGCATTTGGACTATATTGGTTACCTAGCGGGCATTTGGACTATGTAGGTTAACGAACGGGCACTTGGACTATGTAGATAACCTAGTGATCACTTGAACTGTCTAGGTTACCTAGCGGGCACTTGGACTATGTAGGTTAACTAGCAGGCACTTGGACTATATAGGTTAACTAGCGGGCCCTTCGACGATGTAGGTTAACTAGCGGGCCCTTGGACTATGTAGGTTACCTAGCGGGCACTTGGACTATTTAAGTTAACTAGAAGGCACTTGGACAATCAAAGTCAACTAGCGGGCAATTGTACTATGTAGGTTAACTACCGTGCACTTGCACTATCTAGGTTACCTAGCGGGCATTTGGACCATGTATGTTCCCTAGCGGGCACTTGGACTATCTATGTTAACTAGCGGGCACTTGGAATATGTAGGTTAACTAGGGGACACTTGCACTATCTAGGTTAACTAGCGGGCACTTGGACTATCTGGGTTAACTAGCGTGCACTTGGACTATGTAGGTTCCTTAGCGGGCACTAGGATTATCTAGTTTACCTAGCGGGCACTTGGACTATGTAGGTTAACTAGCGGGCCATTGGACTATCTAGGTTACATAGCTGGAACTTGGACTTTATAGGTTACCTTGCGGGCACTTGGACTATGTAGGTTAATCAAAGACACTTGGACGATCTAGGTTAAATAGTGGGCCCTTGGACTATGTAGGTTAACGAACGGGCATTTGGACTATGTAACTTACCTAGCAGGCAATTGGACTCTCTAGGTTACCTAGTGGGCACTTGGACTATCTAGGTTAACAAACGGGCACTTGGACTATCTAGGTTAACTAGCGGGCACTTGGACTATGTAGGTTACCTAGCGGGCACTTGCACTATCTAGGTTACCTAGCGGGCACTTGGACTATGTAGGTTACCGAACGGGCATTTGGACTATGTAGGTTACCTAGCGGGTACTTCGACATCTAGGTTAACGAATGGGCACTTGGACTATATATGTTGCATAGTGGGCAATTGGATTATCTAGGTTAGGTAATGGGCACTTGGACTATCTATGTTACCTAGCGGGCACTTGGACTATGTAGGTTAACTAGCGGGCATTTGGACTATGTAGGTTACCTCGCTGGCCCTTGGAATATCTAGGTTACCTAGGGGGAACCTGGACTATGTAGGTTAACTAGTGGGCACTTGGACTATCTAGGTTACCTAGCAGGCACTTGGACTATGTAGTTTAACTTATGAGCAATTGGACTATCTAAGTTACCTAGCGGGCACTTGGACTATATACGTTCCCTAGCAGGCACTTGGACTATCTATGTTACCTAGCGGGCACTTGGACTATGTACGTTTCCTAGCGGGTACTTGGACTAGATAGGTACTCTAGCGGGCACTTGGTCTATCTAGGTTAACTAGCGGGCATTTGGATTATTAGGGCCCCTAGCGGGCATTTGGACTATATTGGTTACCTAGCGGGCATTTGGACTATGTAGGTTAACGAACGGGCACTTGGACTATGTAGATAACCTAGTGATCACTTGAACTGTCTAGGTTACCTAGCGGGCACTTGGACTATGTAGGTTAACTAGCAGGCACTTGGACTATATAGGTTAACTAGCGGGCCCTTCGACGATGTAGGTTAACTAGCGGGCCCTTGGACTATGTAGGTTACCTAGCGGGCACTTGGACTATTTAAGTTAACTAGAAGGCACTTGGACAATCAAAGTCAACTAGCGGGCAATTGTACTATGTAGGTTAACTACCGTGCACTTGCACTATCTAGGTTACCTAGCGGGCATTTGGACCATGTATGTTCCCTAGCGGGCACTTGGACTATCTATGTTAACTAGCGGGCACTTGGAATATGTAGGTTAACTAGGGGACACTTGCACTATCTAGGTTAACTAGCGGGCACTTGGACTATCTGGGTTAACTAGCGTGCACTTGGACTATGTAGGTTCCTTAGCGGGCACTAGGATTATCTAGTTTACCTAGCGGGCACTTGGACTATGTAGGTTAACTAGCGGGCCATTGGACTATCTAGGTTACATAGCTGGAACTTGGACTTTATAGGTTACCTTGCGGGCACTTGGACTATGTAGGTTAATCAAAGACACTTGGACGATCTAGGTTAAATAGTGGGCCCTTGGACTATGTAGGTTAACGAACGGGCATTTGGACTATGTAACTTACCTAGCAGGCAATTGGACTCTCTAGGTTACCTAGTGGGCACTTGGACTATCTAGGTTAACAAACGGGCACTTGGACTATCTAGGTTAACTAGCGGGCACTTGGACTATGTAGGTTACCTAGCGGGCACTTGCACTATCTAGGTTACCTAGCGGGCACTTGGACTATGTAGGTTACCGAACGGGCATTTGGACTATGTAGGTTACCTAGCGGGTACTTCGACTTCTAGGTTAACGAATGGGCACTTGGACTATATATGTTGCATAGTGGGCAATTGGATTATCTAGGTTAGGTAATGGGCACTTGGACTATCTATGTTACCTAGCGGGAACTTGGACTATGTAGGTTACCTAGCGGGCACTTGGACTATCTAGGTTAACGAAAGGGCACTTGGACTATATAGGTTACATAGAGGGCACTTGGATTGTCTAGGTTACCTAACAGGAACTTGGAATATCTAGGTTACCTAGCGGGCACTTGGACTATGTAGGTTACCTTGCGGACACTTGTACTATCTAGGTTACCTAACGGGAACATGGACTATGTAGGTTAACTAGCGTACACTTGGACGATCTAGGTTAACTAGCGGACACATGGAATATCTAGGTTAACTAGCGGGCCCTTGGACTATGTAGGTTAACTAGCGGGCACTTGGACTATCTAGGTTAACTAGCAGGTTCTGGGACTATGTAGGTTAACTAGCGGGCACTTGGACTATCTAGGTTAACTAGCTGACCTTGGACTATGTAGGTTAACTATCGAGAAATTAGACTATCTAGGTTAACTAGCGGGCACTTGGACTATCTAGGTTAACAAGCGGGCACTTGCACAATGCAGGTTCCCTAGCGGGCACTTTGACTATGTAGGTTCCCAAGCGGGCACTTGGACTATATAGGTTTCCTAAGGGCACTTGGACTATCTGTGTTCCCTAATGGGCACTTGGACTATGTAGGTTCCTCTGCGGGCACTTGGACAATGTAGGTTCCCTATCAGGCACTTGGACTATGTAGGTTAACTAGCGGGCACTTGGATGATCAAGGTTAACTAGCGGGCACTTGGACTATCTAGGTTAAGTAGCGGGCAATTGGACTATCTAGGTTAATTAGCGGGCACTTGTACAATGCAGGTTCCCTAGCGGGCACTTTGACTATGTAGATTCCCTAGCGGGCACTTAGACTCTGTAGGTTACTTAGCGGGCACTTGGACTATCTAGGTTGCCAAGCTGGCACTTGAACTATCTATGTTACCTAGCGGGTTCTTGGAGTATGTCGGTTACCTACGGGCTGTTGGACTATCTAGGTTACCAAGCGGGCACTTGGACTATCGAGTTTAACTAACGGGCACTTGGACTATGTAAGTTCCCTAGCGGGCACTTGGACTATGTGGGTTTCCTGGTGGGCATTTGGACTATCTAGGTTAGTTAACGGGCACTTGGAATATGTAGGTTCCCTAGCGGGCACTTGGATTATTTAGGTTCCCCATCGGGCACTTGGACTATGTAGGTTAACTAGAGGGCATTTGGACTATGTAGGGTACCTAGCGGGCACTTGGACTATGTAGGTTCCTTATCGGGCACTTGGAAAAAAGTAGGTTAACTAGGGGGCACTAGGACTATGTAGGTTACCTAGAGGGCCCTTAGACTATCTAGGTTACCTAGCGGTCATTTGGACTATGTAGGCTCCCTAGCGGTCATTTGGATTATATAGATTACCTAGCTGGCACTTAGACTTTGTAGGTTACCTAGCGGGCACTAGGACTATCTAGGTTACCTAGCATTCACTTGAACTATCTACGTTACCTAGCGGGTACTTGGAGTATGTAGGTTACCTACCGGACTGTTGAACTATCTAGGTTACCTAGCGGGCACTTGGACTATCTAGGTTAACTAACGGGCACTTGGACTATGTAGGTTCCCTTGCGGGCCCTTGGACTATATAAGTTCCCTAGCGGGCACATGGACTATCTAGGTTACCTAGCGCGCATTTGGATTATCTAGGTTACCTAACGGGCACTTGGAGTATGTAGGTTCCCTATCGGGCACTTGGAGAATGTAGGTTAACTAGGGGGCACTAGGACAATGTAGGTTACCTAGCGGGCCCTTGGACTATCTAGGTTACCTAGGGGGAACCTGTACTATGTAGGTTAACTAGTGGGCACTTGGACTATCTAGGATAACTAGCAGGCACTTGGACTATGTACGTTCCCTAGCGGGCACTTGGACTATCTACGTTACCTCGCGGGCACTTGGACTATGTACGTTACCTAGCGGGCACTTGGACTATGTACGTTTCCTAGCGGGTACTTGGACTAGATAGGTTCCCTAGCGGGCACTTGGTCTATATAGGTTAACTAGCGAGCACTTGGACTATCTAGGTTAACTAGCGGGCATATGGACTATTAGGGCCCCTAGCGGGCATTTGGACTATATTGGTTACCTAGCGGGCACTTGGAATATGTAGGTTAACGAACGGGCACTTGGACTATGTAGGTAACGTAGTGGTCACTTGAAATGTCTAGGTTACCTAGCGGGCACTTGGACTATGTAGGTTAACTAGCGGGCACTTGGACTATCTAGGTTAACTAGCTGGCCCTTGGACGATGTAGGTTAACTCGCGGGCCCTTGAACGATCTAGGTTAACTAACGGGCCCTTGGATTATGAAGATTAACAGGCGGCACTTGGACTATCTACGTTAACTAGCGGGCCCTTGGACTATGTAAATTCCCTAGCGGGCACTTGGACTATGTATGTTCCAGAGCGGGTACTTGAACTATGTAGGTTCCCTAGCAGGCACTTGGACTATGTAGGTTCCCTATCGGGCACTTGGACTATGTAGGTTAACTAGCGGGCCCTTGGACTATGTAGATTAACTAGCAGCACTTGGACTATCTACGATAACTAGCGGGCCCTTGGACTATGTAGGTTAACTAGCGGACACTTGCACTATGTAGGTTACGTAGCGGGCACTTGGACTATGTAGGGTAACTAGAAGGCCCTTGGACTATCTAGGTTACCTAACTGGCACTTGGACTATGTAGGTTAACTAGCGGACACTTGCACGATCTAGGTTAACTAGCGGGCTCTTGCACTATGTAGGTTAACTAGCGGGCCCATTGACTATGTAGGTAAACTAGTGGGCACTTGGACGATCTAGGTTAACTACCGGGCTGTTAGACTATCTAGGTTACCAAGCGGGCACTTGGACTATCTAGGTTAACTAACGGGCACTTGGACTATGTAGGTTCCCTCTCAGGCCCTTGGACTATGTAAGTTCCCTAGCGGGCACTTGGACTATGTGGTTTTCCTGGCGGGCATTTGGACTATCTAGGTTACTTAATGGGCACTTGGACTATGTAGGTTCCCTAGCGGGCACTTGGATTATGTAGGTTCCCTATCGGGCACTTGGACTATCTAGGTTACCTAGCGGGCATTTGGATTATGTAGGGTACCTAGCGGGCACTTGGACTATGTAGGTTCCTTATCGGGCACTTGGAAAAGGTAGGTTAACTAGGGGGCACTAGGACTATGTAGGTTACCTAGAGGGCCCTTAGACTATCTAGGTTACCTAGCGGGCATTTGGACTATGTAGGCTCCCTAGCGGTCATTTGGACTATATAGATTACCTAGCGGGCACTTAGACTTTGTAGGTTACCTAGCGGGCACTAGGACTATCTAGGTTACCTAGCAGGCACTTGAACTATCTACGTTACCTAGCGGGTACTTGGAGTATGTAGGTTACCTACCGGGCTGTTGAACTATCTAGGTTACCTAGCGGGCACTTGGACTATCTAGGTTAACTAACGGGCACTTGAACTATATAGGTTCCCTAGCGGGCCCTTGGGCTATATAAGTTCCCTAGCGGGCACTTGGACTATGTGGGTTCCCTCGCGGGCATTTGGACTATCTAGGTTACCTAACGGGCACTTGGACTATGTAGGTTCCCTATCAGGCACTTGGAGAATGTAGATTAACTAGGGGGCACTAGGACAATGTAGGTTACCTAGCGGGCCCTTGGACTATCTAGGTTACCTAGGGGGAACCTGTACTATGTAGGTTAACTAGTGGGCACTTGGACTATCTAGGTTACCTAGCAGGCACTTGGACTATGTACGTTCCCTAGCGGGCACTTGGACTATCTACGTTACCTAGCGGATACTTGGACTATGTACGTTACCGAGCGGGCACTTGGACTATGTACGTTTCCTAGCGGGTACTTGGACTAGATAGGTTCCCTAGCGGGCACTTGGTCTATCTAGGTTAACTAGCGAGCACTTGGACTGTCTAGGTTAACTAGCGGGCATATGGACTATTAGGGCCCCTAGCGGGCATTTGGACTATATTGGTTCCCTAGCGGGCACTTGTACTATGTAGGTTAACTAGCGGACTTGGACCAATCTAGGTTAACTAGCGGGTAGTTGGACTATGTAGGTTAACTAGCGGGCCCTTGAACTATGTAGATTAACTAGCGGCACTTGGACTATCTACGTTAACTTGCGGGCCCTTGGACTATGTAGATTCCCTAGCGGGCACTTGGACTATCTAGGTTAACTAGCGGGCACTTGGACTATGTAGTTTCCCTAGCGGGCATTTGGATTATTTAGGTTACCTAGTGGGCACTTGGACTATGTAGGTTACCTAGCGGGCACTTGGACTATCTAGGTTACCTAGCGGGCATTTGGACTATGTACATCCCCTAGCGGGCACTTGGACTATCTAGGTTAACTAGAGGGCCCTTGGACTATGTAGGTTAACTAGCGGGCACTTGGACTCTCTAGATTAACTAGCGGGCCCTTGGACTATCTAGGTTTACTAGCGGGCACTTGGACTATCTAGGTTAACTAGCGGGCACTTGGACTATGTAGTTTCCCTAGTGGGCATTTGGATAATTTAGGTTACCTAGTGGGCATTTGGACTATGTAGGTTACCTAGCGGGCACTTGGACTATTTAAGTTAACTAGAAGGCACTTGGACTATCAAGGTTAACTAGCGGGCACTTGGACTATGTTGGTTAACTACCGTGCACTTGCACTATCTAGGTTACCTAGCGGGCACTTGGACCATGTATGTTCCCTAGCGGGCACTTGGACTATCTATGTTAACTAGCGGGCACTTGGAATATGTAGGTTAACTAGGGGACACTTGCACTATGTAGGTTTCCTAGCGGCACTTGGACTATCTAGGTTAACTAGCGGGCACTTGGACTATCTGGGTTAACTAGCGTGCACTTGGACTATGTAGGTTCCTTAGCGGGCACTAGGATTATCTAGTTTACCTAGCGGGCACTTGGACTATGTAGGTTAACTAGCGGGCCATTGGACTATCTAGGTTACATAGCTGGAACTTGGACTTTATAGGTTACCTTGCGGGCACTTGGACTATGTAGGTTAACCAAAGACACTTGGATGATCTAGGTTAAATAGTGGGCCCTTGGACTATGTAGGTTAACGAACGGGCATTTGGACTATGTAACTTACCTAGCAGGCAATTGGACTCTCTAGGTTACCTAGCGGGCACTTGGACTATCTAGGTTAACAAACGGGCACTTGAACTATCTAGGTTAACTAGCGGGCACTTGGACTATGTAGGTTACCTAGCGGGCACTTGCACTATCTAGGTTACCTAGCGGGCACTTGGACTATGTAGGTTAATTAGCGGGCACTTGGACTATCTAGGTTACCGAACGGACATTTGGACTATGTAGGTTACCTAGCGGGCACTTCGACTTCTAGGTTAACGAATGGGCACTTGGACTATATATGTTGCATAGCGGGCAATTGGATTATCTAGGTTAGGTAATGGGCACTTGGACTACCTATGTTACCTAGCGGGAACTTGAACTATGTAGGTTACCTAGCGGGCAGTTGGACTATCTAGGTTAACGAAAGGGCACTGGACTATGTAGGTTACCTAGAGGGCACTTGGATTGTCTAGGTTAGCTAACAGGAACTTGGAATATCTAGGTTACCTAGCGGGCACTTGGACTATGTAGGTTACCTTGCGGGCACTTGGACTATTTAAGTTAACTAGAAGGCACTTGGACTATCAAGGTTAACTAGCGGGCACTTGGACTATGTTGGTTAACTACCGTGCACTTGCACTATCTAGGTTACCTATCGGGCACTTGGACCATGTATGTTCCCTAGCGGGCACTTGGACTATCTATGTTAACTAGCGGGCACTTGGAATATGTAGGTTAACTAGGGGACACTTGCACTATGTAGGTTTCCCAGCGGCACTTGGACTATCTAGGTTAATGAGCGGGCACTTGGACTATCTGGGTTAACTAGCGTGCACTTGGACTATGTAGGTTCCTTAGCGGGCACTAGGATTATCTAGTTTACCTAGCGGGCACTAGGACAATTTAGGTTATCTAGCGGGCCCTTGGACTATCTAGGTTACCTAGGGGGAACCTGTACTATGTAGGTTAACTAGTGGGCACTTGGACTATCTAGGTTACCTAGCAGGCACTTGGACTATGTACGTTCCCTAGCGGGCACTTTGACTATCTACGTTACCTAGCGGGCACTTGGACTATGTACGTTACCTAGCGGGCACTTGGACTATGTACGGTTCCTAGCGGGTACTTGGACTAGATTGGTTCCCTAGCGGGCACTTGTACTATGTAGGTTAACTAGCGGACTTGGACAATCTAGGTTAACTAGCGGGTATTTGGACTATGTAGGTTAACTAGCGGGCCCTTGAACTATGTAGATTAACTTGCGGCACTTGGACAATCTACGTTAACTAGCGGGCCATTGGACTATGTAGATTCCCTAGCGGGCACTTGGACTATCTAGGTTAACTAGCGGGCACTTGGACTATGTAGTTTCCCTAGCGGGCATTTGGATTATTTAGGTTACCTAGTGGGCACTTGGACTATGTAGGTTACCTAGCGGGCACTTGGACTATCTAGGTTACCTAGCGGGCACTTGGAATATGTACGTCCCCTAGCGGGCACTTGGACTATCTAGGTTAACTAGAGGGCCCTTGGACTATGTAGGTTAACTAGCGGGCACTTGGACTCTCTAGATTAACTAGCGGGCACTTGGACTATGTAGTTTCCCTAGCGGGCATTTGTATAATTTAGGTTACCTAGTGGGCACTTGGACTATGTAGGTTACCTAGCGGGCACTTGGACTATTTAAGTTAACTAGAAGGCACTTGGACTATCAAGGTTAACTAGCGGGCACTTGGACTATGTTGGTTAACTACCGTGCACTTGCACTATCTAGGTTACCTAGCGGGCACTTGGACCATGTATGTTCCCTAGCGGGCACTTGGACTATCTATGTTAACTAGCGGGCACTTGGAATATGTAGGTTAACTAGGGGACACTTGCACTATGTAGGTTTCCCAGCGGCACTTGGACTATCTAGGTTAACTAGAGGGCACTTGCACTATGTAGGTTCCTTAGCGGGCACTAGGATTATCTAGTTTACCTAGCGGGCACTTGGACTATGTAGGTTAACTAGCGGGCCATTGGACAATCTAGGTTACATAGCTGGAACTTGGACTTTATAGGTTACCTTGCGGGCACTTGGACTATGTAGGTTAACCAAAGACACTTGGACGATCTAGGTTAAAGAGTAGGCCCTTGGACTATGTAGGTTAACGAACGGGCATTTGGACTATGTAACTTACCTAGCAGGCAATTGGACTCTCTAGGTTACCTAGCGGGCACTTGGACTATCTAGGTTAACAAACGGGCACTTGGACTATCTAGGTTAACTAGCGGGCACTTGGACTATGTAGGTTACCTAGCGGGCACTTGCACTATCTAGGTTACCTAGCGGGCACTTGGACTATGTAGGTTAATTAGCGGGCACTTGGACTATCTAGGTTACCGAACGGGCATTTGGACTATGTAGGTTACCTAGCGGGCACTTCGACTTCTAGGTTAACGAATGGGCACTTGGACTATATATGTTGCATAGCGGGCAATTGGATTATCTAGGTTAGGTAATGGGCACTTGGACTATCTATGTTACCTAGCAGGAACTTGGACTATGTAGGTTACCTAGCGGGCACTAGGACTATGTAGGTTACCTAGCGGGCCCTTGGACTATCTAGGTTACCTAGCGGGCATTTGGACTATGTAGGCACCCTAACGGGCATTTGGACTATATAGATTACCTAGCGGGCACTTAGACTTTGTAGGTTACCTAGCGGGCACTTGTACTATCTAGGTTACCTAGCGGGTACTTGGAGTATGTAGGTTACCTACTGGGCTGTTGGACTATCTAGGTTACCAAGCGGGCACTTGGACAATCTAGGTTAACTAACGGGTACTTGGACTATGTAGGTTCCCTAGCGAGCCCTTGGACTATGTAAGTTCCCTAGCGGGCACTTGGACTATGTGGGTTCCCTAGCGGGCATTTGGACTATCTAGGTTACCTAACGGGCACTTGGAATATGTGGGTTCCCTAGAGGGCATTTGGACTATCTAGGTTACCAAGCGGGCAGTTGGACTATGTACGTTCCCTAGCGGCACTTGGACTATCTATGTTACCTAGCGGGCACTTGGGCTATGTAGGTTCCCTATCGGGCACTTGGACTAGATAGGTTCCCTAGCGGGCACTTGGTCTATCTAGGTTAACTAGCGGGCACTTAGACTATCTATGTTAACTAGCGAGCACTTGGACTATCTAGGTTAACTAGCGGGCATTTGGATTATTAGGGTCCCTAGCGGGCATTTGGAGTATATTGGTTACCTAGCGGGCACTTGGACTATTTAGGTTAACGAACGGGCACTTGGACTATGTAGGTAGCCTAGTGGTCACTTGAACTGTCTAGGTTACCTAGCGGGCACTTGGAGTATGTAGGTTAACTAGGGGACACTTGTACTATCTAGGTTAACTAGCGGGCCCTTGGACGTTGTAGGTTAACTAGCGGGCCCTTGGACTATGTAGGTTAACTAGCGGGCCCTTGGACTATGTAGGTTAACTAGCGGGCACTTGGACGATCTAGGTTAACTAGCGGATACTTGGACTATGTAGGTTAACTAGCGGGCCCATGGAATATGTAGATTAAGTAGTGGCAATTGGACTATCTACATTAACTAGCGGGCCCTTGGACTATGTAGATTCCCTAGCGGGCACTTGGACTATGTATAATCCAGAGCGGGCACTTGGACTATGTAGGTTCGCTAGCAGGCACTTGGACTATGTAGGTTCCCTAGCGGGCACTTGTATTATGTAGGTTAACTAGCGGACTTGGACAATCTAGGTTAACTAGCGGGTAGTTGGACTATGTAGGTTAACTAGCGGGCCCTTGAACTATGTAGATTAACTAGCGGCCCTTGGACTATCTACGATAACTAGCGGGCCCTTGGACTATGTAGATTCCCTAGCGGGCACTTGGACTATCTAGGTTAACTAGCGGGCACTTGGACTATGTAGTTTCCCTAGCGGGCATTTGGATTATTTAGGTTACCTAGTGGGCACTTGGACTATGTAGGTTACCTAGCTGGCACTTGGACTATCTAGGTTACCTAGCGGGCACTTGGACTATGTACGTCCCCTAGCGGGCACTTGGACTATCTAGGTTAGCTAGAGGGCCCTTGGACTATGTAGGTTAACTAGCGGGCACTTGGACTCTCTAGATTAACTAGCGGGCCCTTGGACTATCTAGGTTTACTAGCGGGCACTTGGACTATCAAGGTTAACTAGAGGGCACTTGGACTATGTAGTTTCCCTAGCGGGCATTTGGATAATTTAGGTTACCTAGTGGGCACTTGGACTATGTAGGTTACCTAGCGGGCACTTGGACTATTTAAGTTAACTAGAAGGCACTTGGACTATCAAGGTTAACTAGCGGGCACTTGGACTATGTAGGTTAACTACCGTGCACTTGCACTATCTAGGTTACCTAGCGGGCACTTGGACCATGTATGTTCCCTAGCGGGCACTTGGACTATCTATGTTAACTAGCGGGCACTTGGAATATGTAGGTTAACTAGGGGACACTTGCACTATGTAGGTTACCTAGCGGCACTTGGACTATGTAGGTTAACTAGCGGGCACTTGGACTATCTGGGTTAACTAGCGTGCACTTGGACTATGTAGGTTCCTTAGCGGGCACTAGGATTATCTAGTTTACCTAGCGGGCACTTGGACTATGTAGGTTAACTAGCGGGCCATTGGACTATCTAGGTTACATAGCTGGAACTTGGACTTTATAGGTTACCTTGCGGGCACTTGGACTATGTAGGTTAACCAAAGACACTTGGACGATCTAGGTTAAATAGTGGGCCCTTGGAGTATGTAGGTTAAAGAACGGGCATTTGGACTATGTAATTTACCTAGCAGGCAATTGGACTCTCTAGGTTACCTAGCGGGCACTTGGACTATCTAGGTTAACAAACGGGCACTTGGACTATCTAGGTTAACTAGCGGGCACTTGGACTATGTAGGTTACCTAGCGGGCACTTGCACTATGTAGGTTAATTAGCGGGCACTTGGACTATCTAGGTTACCGAGCGCGCATTTGGACTATGTAGGTTACCTAGCGGGCACTTCGACTTCTAGGTTAACGAATGGGCACTTGGACTATATATGTTGCATAGCGGGCAATTGGATTATCTAGGTTAGGTAATGGGCACTTGGACTATCTATGTTACCTAGCGGGAACTTGGACTATGTAGGTTACCTAGCGGGCACTTGGACTATCTAGGTTAACGAAAGGGCACTTGGACTATGTAGGTTACCTAGAGGGCACTTGGATTGTCTAGGTTGGCTAACAGGAACTTGGAATATCTAGGTTACCTAGCGGGCCCTTGGACTATGTAGGGTACCTTGCGGGCACTTGTACTATCTAGATTACCTAACGGGAACATGGAATATGTAGGTTAACTAGCGTACACTTGGACAATCTAGGTTAACTAGCTGACCTTGTACTATGTAGGTTAACTATCGAGAAATTAGACTATCTAGGTTAACTAGCGGGCACTTGCACAATGCAGGTTCCCTAGCGGGCACTTTGACTATGTAGGTTCCCTAGCGGGCACTTGGACTATATAGGTTCCCTAAGGGCACTTGAACTATCTAGGTTCCCTAACGGGCACTTGGACTATGTAGGTTCCTCTGCGGGCACTTGGACAATGTAGGTTCCCTATCAGGCACTTGGACTATGTAGGTTAACTAGCGGGCACTTGGACTATCTAGGTTAAGTAGCGGGCAATTGGACTATCTAGGTTAATTAGTGGGCACTTGTACAATGCAGGTTCCCTAGCGGGCACTTTGACTATGTAGGTTCCCTAGCGGGCACTTAGACTCTGTAGGTTACCTAGCGGGCACTTGGACTATCTAGGTTGCCAAGCTGGCACTTGAACTATCTATGTTACCTAGCGGGTTCTTGGAGTATGTAGGTTACCTAGCGCGCTGTTGGACTATCTAGGTTACCAAGCGGGCACTTGGACTATCGAGGTTAACTAACGGGCACTTGGACTATGTAAGTTCCCTAGCGGGCATTTGGACTATGTGGGTTTCCTGGCGGGCATTTGGACTATCTAGGTTACTTAATGGGCACTTGGACTATGTAGGTTCCCTAGCGGGCACTTGGATTATTTAGGTTCCCTATCGGGCACTTGGACTATGTGGGTTAACTAGAGGGCATTTGGACTATGTAGGGTACCTAGCGGGCACTTGGACTATGTAGGTTCCTTATCGGGCACTTGGAAAAATGTAGGTTAACTAGGGGGCACTAGGACTATGTAGGTTACCTAGAGGGCCCTTAGACTATCTAGGTTACCTAGCGGGCATTTGGACTATGTAGGCTCCCTAGCGGTCATTTGGATTATATAGATTACCTAGCGGGCACTTAGATTTTGTAGGTTACCTAGCGGGCACTAGGACTATCTAAGTTACCTAGCATTCACTTGAACTATCTACGTTACCTAGCGGGTACTTGGAGTATGTAGGTTACCTACCGCACTGTTGAACTATCTAGGTTACCTAGCGGGCACTTGGACCATCCAGGTTAATTAACGGGCACTTGGACTATGTAGGTTCCCTAGCGGGCCCTTGGACTATATAAGTTCCAGCGGGCACTTGGACTATGTGGGTTCCCTAGCGGGTATTTGGACTATCTAGGTTACCTAACGGGCACTTGGACTATGTACGTTCCCTAGCGGGCACTTGGACTATCTACGTTACCTAGCGGGCACTTGGACTATGTACGTTTCCTAGCGGGTACTTGGACTAGATAGGTTCCCTAGCGGGCACTTGGTCTATCTAGGTCAACTAGCGAGCACTTGGACTATCTAGGTTAACTAGCGGGCATATGGACTATTAGGGCCCCTAGCGGGCATTTGGACTATATTGGTTCCCTAGCGGGCACTTGGACTATGTAGGTTAACGAACGGGCACTTGGACTATGTAGGTAATCTAGTGGTCACTTGAAAGGTCTAGGTTACCTAGCGGGCACTTGGACTATGTAGGTTAACTAGCGGGCACTTGGACTATCTAGGTTAACTAGCGGGCCCTTGGACAATGTAGGTTACCTAGTGGGCACTTGGACGATCTAGGTTAACTAGCGGGTACTTGGACTATGTAGGTTAACTAGGGGGCCCTTGAACTATGTAGATTAACTAGCGGGCACTAGGACAATGTAGGTTCCCTAGAGGGCACTTGGACTCTGTATGTTCCCTACGGACACTTGAACTATGTAAGTTACCTACCGGGCACTTGGACTATGTAGGTTAACTAGCGGGCCCTTGGTCTATCTAGGTTACCTAGCGGGCACTTGGACTATCTAGATTAACTAGCGGGCACTTGGACTATGTAGGTTAACTAGCGGACACTTGCACTATGTAGGTTACGTAGCGGGCACATGGACTATGTAGGGTAACTAGAAGGCCCTTGGACTATCTAGGTTAGCTAACTGGCACTTGGATTATGTAGGTTAACTAGCGGACACTTGCACGATCTAGGTTAACTAGCGGGCTCTTGCACTATGTAGGCTCCCTAGCGGTCATTTGGACTATATAGATTACCTAGCGGGCACTTAGACTTTGTAGGTTACCTAGCGGGCACTTGGACTATCTAGGTTACCTAGCTGGCACTTAAACTATCTACGTTACCTAGCGGGTTCTTGGAGTATGTAGGTTACTACCGGGCTGTTGGACTATCTAGGTTACCTAGCGGGCACTGGGACTATCTAGGTTAACTAACGGGCACTTGGACTATGTAGGTTCGCTAGCGGGCCCTTGGACTATGTAAGTTCCCTAGCGGGCACTTGGACTATGTGGGTTCCCTAGCGGGCATTTGGACTATCTAGGTTACCTAACGGGCACTTGGACAATGTAGGTTCCCTAGCGGGCACTTGGATTATGTAGGTTACCTATCGGGCACTTGGACTGTGTAGGTTAACTATCGGGCATTTGGACTATGTAGGTTACCTAGCGGGCACTTGGACTATGTAGGTTCCCTATCGGGCATTTGGACTATGTAGGTTACCTAGCGGGCCCATGGACTATCTTGGTTACTTAGGGAGAACCTGGACTATGTAGGTTAACTAGTGGGCACTTGGACTATCTAGGTTACCTAGCAGGCACTTGGACTATGTATGTTAACTAGCGAGCACTTGGACTATCTAGGTTACCTAGTGGGCACTTGGACTATGTACGTTCCCTAGCGGGCACTTGGATTATCTATGTTACCTAGCGGGCACTTGGACTATGTACGTTTCCTAGCGGGTACTTGGACTAGATAGGTTCCCTAGCGGTCACTTGGTCTATCTAGGTTAACTAGCGGGCACATGGACTTCTAGGTTAACGAACGGGCACTTGGACTATGTATGTTGCATAGCGGGCAATTGGACTATCTAGGTTAGGTAACGGGCACTTGGACTATCTAGGTTACCTAGCGGGAACTTGGACTATGTAGGTTACCTAGCGGGCACTTGGACTATGTAGGTTAACTAGCGGTCCCTTCAACTATGTAGATTAACTAGCAGAACTTGGAATATCTACGTTAACTAGCGTTCCCTTGGACTATGTAGATTCCCTAGCGGGCACTTGGACTATGTAGGTAACCTAGCGGGCCCTTGGACTATCTAGGTTACCTAGCGGTACTTGGACTATGTTGGTAACCTAGCGGGCCCTTGGACTACCCAGGTTACCTAGCGGGCATTTGGACTATGTAGTCTCCCTAGTTGTCATTTGGACTATATAGATTACCTAGCGGGCACTTAGACTTTGTAGGTTACCTAGCAGGCACTTGGACTATCTAGGTTACCTAGCTGGCACTTGAACTATCTACGTTACCTAGCGGGTTCTTGGAGTATGTAGGTTACCTACCGGGCTGTTGGACTATCTAGGTTACCTAGCGGGCACTGGGACTATCTAGGTTAACTAACGGGCACTTGGACTATGTAGGTTCGCTAACGGTCCCTTGGACTATGTAAGTCCCCTAGTGGGCACTTGGACTATGTGGGTTCCCTAGCGGGCATTTGGACTATCTAGGTTACCTAACGGGCACTTGGACAATGTGGGTTCCCTAGCGGGCACTTGAATTATGTAGGTTCCCTATCGGGCACTTGGACTATGTAGGTTAACTATCGGGCATTTGGACTATGTAGGTTACCTAGCGGGCACTTGGACTATGTAGGTTCCCTATCGGGCAATTGGAGAATGTAGGTTAACTAGGGGCACTAGGACTATGTAGATTACCTATCGGGCACTTGGAGAATGTAGGTTAACTAGGGGCACTAGGACTATGTAGGTTACCTAGCAGGCACTTGGACTATGTATGTTAACTATCGAGCACTTGGACTATCTACGTTACCTAGCGGGCATTTGGACTATGTACGTTCCCTAGCGGGCACTTGGATTATCTATGTTAAATAGCGGGCACTTGGACTATGTACGTTTCCTAGCGGGTACTTGGACTAGTTAGGTTCCCTAGCGGGCACTTGGTCTATCTAGGTTAACTAGCGGGCACTTGGACTTCTAGGTTAACGAACGGGCACTTGGACTATGTATGTTGCATAGCGGGCAATTGGACTATCTAGGTTAGGTAATGGGCACTTGGACTATCTAGGTTACCTAGCGGGAACTTGGACTATGTAGGTTACCTAGCGGGCACTTGGACTATGTAGGTTAACTAGCGGTCCCTTCAACGATGTAGATTAACTAGCGGAACTTGGACTATCTACGTTAACTAGCGTTCCCTTGGACTATGTAGATTCCCTAGCGGGCACTTGGACTATATAGGTAACCTAGCGGGCCCTTGGACTATGTAGGTTACCTAGCGGGCACTTGGACTATGTAGGTGACCTAGCGGGCACTTGGACAGTCTAGGTCACCCAGCGGGCATTTGGACTATGTAGGCTCCCTAGTAGTCATTTGGACTATATAAATTACCTAGCGGGCACTTTGTCTTTGTAGGTTACCTAGCGGGCACTTGGACTATCTTGGTTACCTAGCTGGCACTTGAACTATCTACGTTACCTAGCGAGTACTTGGAGTATGTAGGTTACCTACCGGGCTGTTGGACTATCTAGGTTACCTATCGGGCACTGGGACTATCTAGGTTAACTAACGGGCACTTGGACTATGTAGGTTCCCTAGCGGGCCATTGGACTATGTAAGTCCCCTAGCGGGCACTTGGACTATGTTGGTCCCCTAGCGGGCATTTGGACTATCTAGGTTACCTAACGGGCACTTGGACAATGTACATTCCCTAGCGGGCACTTGGATTATGTAGGTTCCCTATCGGGCACTTGGACTATGTAGGTTAACTAGCGGGCATTTGGACTATGTAGGTTACCTAGCGGGCCCTTGGACTATCCAGGTTACCTAGGGGGAACCTGGACTATGTAGGTTAACTAGTGGGCACTTGGACTATCTAGGTTACCTAGCATGCACTTGGACTATGTAGGTTAACTAGCGAGCACTTGGACTATCTAGGTTACCTAGCGGGCACTTGGATTATGTACATTCCCTAGCGGGCACTTGGACTATCTATGTTACCTAGCGGGCACTTGGACTATGTACGTTTCCTAGCGGGTACTTTGACTAGATAGGTTCCTTAGCGGGCACTTGGTCTATCTAGGTTAACTAGCGAGCACTTGGACTTTCTAGGTTAACTAGCGGGCATTTGGACTAATAGGACCCCTACCGGGCATTTGGACTATATTGGTTACCTAGCGGGCATTTGGACTATGTAGGTTAACGAACGGGCACTTGGACTATGTTGGTAACCTAGTGGTCACTTGAAATGTCTAGGTTACCTTGCGAGCACTTGGACTATGTAGGTTAACTAGCGGGCACTTGGACTATCAAGGTTAACTAGCGGGCCCTTGGACGATGTAGGTTAACTAGCGGGCCCTTGGACTATGTAGGTTAACTAGCGGGTACTTGGACGATCTAGGTTAACTAGCGGGCCCTTGGACGATGTAGGTTAACTAGCGGGACTTTGGACTATGTAGGTTAACTAGAGGGCCCTTGGACTATGTATGTTAACTAGCGGGCACTTGGACGATCTATGTTAACTAGCGGGTACTTGGACGATGTAGGTTAACTAGCGGGCCCTTGGACTATGTAGGTTAACTAGCGGGCCCTTGGACGATCTAGGTTAACTAGCGGGTACATGGACTATGTAGGTTAACTAGCGGGCCCTTGGACTATGTAGATTCCCTTGCGGCCACTTGGACTATGTATGTTCAAGCGCGGGCACTTGGACTATGTAGGTTCCCTAGCAGGCATTTGGACTATGTAGGTTCCAGAGCGGACATTTGGACTAACTAGATTCCCGATCGGGCACTTGTACTATGTAGATTAACTAGCGGACACATCGACGATCTAGGTTAACTAGCGGGTAATTGGACTATGTAGGTTAACCAGCGGGCCCTTGAATTATGTAGATTAACTAGCGGAACATGGACTATCTACCTTAACTAGCGGGCCCTTGGACTATGTAGATTCCCTAGCGGGCACTTGGACTATGTATGTTCCCTAGCGGGCACTTGGGCTATATATGTTCCCTATGGTCACTTGAACTATGTAAGTTAACTACCGGGCAATTGGACTATGTAGGTTAACTAGCGGGCCCTTGGACTATCTAGGTTACCTAGCGGGCACTTGGACTATGTAGGTAACCTAGCGGGCACTTGGACTGTCTAGGTTACCTAGCGGGCACTTGGACTTCTAGGTTAACAAACGGGCACTTGGACTATGTATGTTGCATAGCGGGCAATTGGACTATCTAGGTTAGGTAACGGGCACTTGGACTATCTAGGTTACCTAGCGGGAACGGGGACTATGTAGGTTACCTAGCGGGCACTTGGACTATCTAGGTCAACTAGCGGGCCCTTGTACTATGTAGGTTAACTCGTGAGCACTTGGACTATCTAGGTTAACTAGCGGACCTTGGACTACGTAGGATAACTAGCGGGCCCTTGGACTATGTAGGTTAACTAGCGGGCACTTGGATGATCAATGTTAACTAGCGGGCACTTGGACTATCTAGGTTAGCTAACGGGCACTTGGATAAAGTACGTCCCCTAGTGGGCACTTGGACACTCTAGGTTAACTAACGGGCACTAGGACTATCTAGGTTAACTAGCGGGCACTTGGACGATCTATGTTAACTAGCGGGCACTAGGACTATCAAAGTTAACAAGTGAGCCCTTGGACTATGTAGGTTAACTAGCGGGCCCTTGGACTATCTAGGTTACCTAGTGGGCACTTGGACTATATAGGTTACCTAGCGGGCACTTGGACTATGTAGGTTACCTAGTGTGCACTTGGACTATCTAGGTTAACGAACGGGCACTTGGAATATGCAGGTAACCTAGCGGGCACTTGGATTTCTAGGTTAACGAACGGGCACTTGGACTATGTAGGTTGCTTAGCGGGCACATGGACTATCTAGGTTAGGTAACGGGCACTTTCAGTATCTAGTTTACCTAGCGGGAACTTCGACAATGTAAGTTACCTAGCGGGCACTTGGACTATCTAGGTTACCTAACGGGCACTTTGACTATCTAGGTTACATAGCGGGCACTTGGACTATGTAGGTTAACTAGCGAACACTTGGACTCTAGGTTACCTAGCGGGCACTTGGACTATCTAGGTTACCTAGTGAGCCCTTGGACTATGTAGGTTTCCTAGCGGGCACTTGGACTATCTAGGTTAACTAACGGGCACTTGGACTATGTAGGTTCCCTAGCGGGCACTTGGATTATGTAGGTTCCGTATCGGGCACTTGGACTATGTAGGTTAACTAGCGGGCATTTGGACCATGTAGGTTACCTAGCAGGCACTTGGACTATGTAGGTTCCCTATCGGGCACTTGGAGAATGTAGGTTAACTAGGGGGCACTAGGACAATGTAGGTTACCTAGCGGGCCCTTGGACTATGTAGGTTACCTTGCGGGCACTTGGACAATCTAGGTTAACTAGCGGGTACTTGGACAATGTAGGTTAACTAGCCGGCCCTTGGACTATGTAGATTAACTATCGGCACTTGGACTATCTACGTTATCTAGCGGTCCCTTGGACTATGTAGATTCCCTAGCGGGCACTTGGACTATGTATGTTCCAGCGCGGGCATTTGGACTATGTAGGTTCACTAGCAGGCACTTGGACTATGTAGGTTCCAGAGCGGGCACTTGGACTAACTAGATTCCCTAGGGGGCACTTGTACTATGTAGATTAACTAGCGGACACTTGGACGATCTAGGTTAACTAGAGGGTACTTGGACTTTGTAGGTTAACTGGCGGACAATTGAACTATGTAGATTAACTAGCGGAACATGGACTATCTACATTAACTAGCGGGCCCTTGGACTATGTAGATTCCCTAGCCGGCACTTGGGCTATGTATGTTCCCTATGTACACTTGAACTATGTAAGTTAACTACCGGGCACTTGGACTATGTAGGTTAACTAGCGGGCCCTTGGACTATCTAGGTTTCCTAGCGGGCCCTTGGACTATGTAGTTTAACTAGCGGCACTTGGTCTATCTTCGTTAACTAGCGGGCCCTTGGACTATGTAGATTCCCTAGTGGGCATTTCGACTATATAGATAATCTAGCGGGCACTTAGACTTTGTAGGTTACCTAGCGGACACTTGGACTATCTAGGTTACCTAGCTGGCACATGAACTATCTACGTTACCTAGCTGGTTTTTGGAGTATGTAGGTTACCTAGCGGGCTGTTGGACTATCTAGGTTACCAAGCGGGCACTTGGACTTTCTAGGTTAACTAACGGGCACTTGGACTATGTAGTTTCCCTAGCAGGCCTTTGGACTATGTAAATTCCCTAGCGAGCACTTGGACTATGTGGGTTTCCTGGCGGGCATTTGGACTATCTAGGTTACCTAACGGGCACTTGCACTATGTAGGTTACCTAGCGGGCACTTGGACTATGAAGGTTACCTATCGGGCACTTGGAGAATGTAGGTTAACTAGGGGGCACTAGGACTATGGAGGTTTCCTAGCCGGCCCTTGGACTACCTAGGTTACCTAGCGGGCATTTGGACTATGTAGGCTCCCTAGTAGTCATTTGGACTATATAGATTACCTAGCGGGCACTTGGACTATCTAGGTTACCAACCTGGCACTTGAACTATCTGCGTTACCTAGCAGGTACTTGGAGTATGTAGGTTACCTACCGGGCTGTTGGACTATCTAGGTTACCTAGCGGGCACTGGGACTATATAGGTTACCTAACAGGCACTTGAACTATGTAGGTTCGCTAGCGGGCCATTGGACTATGTAAGTTCCCTAGTGGGCACTTGGACTATGTGCGTTCCCTAGCGGGCATTTGGACTATCTAGGTTACCTAACGGGCACTTGGACAATGTAGGTACACTAGCGGGCACTTGGACTATGTAGGTTAACTAGCGGGCATTTGGACTATGTAGGTTACCTCGCTGGCCCTTGGAATATCTAGGTTACCTAGGGGGAACCTGGACTATGTAGGTTAACTAGTGGGCACTTGGACTATCTAGGTTACCTAGCAGGCACTTGGACTATGTAGTTTAACTTATGAGCAATTGGACTATCTAAGTTACCTAGCGGGCACTTGGACTATATACGTTCCCTAGCAGGCACTTGGACTATCTATGTTACCTAGCGGGCACTTGGACTATGTACGTTTCCTAGCGGGTACTTGGACTAGATAGGTTCTCTAGCGGGCACTTGGTCTATCTAGGTTAACTAGCGGGCATTTGGATTATTAGGGCCCCTAGCGGGCATTTGGACTATATTGGTTACCTAGCGGGCATTTGGACTATGTAGGTTAACGAACGGGCACTTGGACTATGTAGATAACCTAGTGATCACTTGAACTGTCTAGGTTACCTAGCGGGCACTTGGACTATGTAGGTTAACTAGCAGGCACTTGGACTATATAGGTTAACTAGCGGGCCCTTCGACGATGTAGGTTAACTAGCGGGCCCTTGGACTATGTAGGTTACCTAGCGGGCACTTGGACGATCTAGGTTAACTAGCGGGTACTTGGACTATGTAGGTTAACTAGCGGGCCCTTGGACTATGTATATTAACTAGCGGCACTTGGAATATCTACGTTAACTAGCGGGCCCTTGGACTATGTAGATTCCCTAGCGGGGACTTGGACTATGTATGTTCCAGCGCGGGCACATGGACTATGTAGGTTCCCTAGCAGGCACTTGGACTATGTAGGTTCCAGAGCGGGAACTTGGACGAACTAGATTCCTGAGCGGGCACTTGTACTATGTAGATTAAATAGCGGACACTTGGACGATCTAGGTTAACAAGCGGGTAATAGGACTATGTAGGTTAACTAGCGGGCCCTTGAACTATGTAGATTAAAGAGCGGAACATGGACTATCTACGTTAACTAGCGGGCCCTTGGACTATGTAGATTCACTAGCGGGCACTTGGACTATGTATGTTCCCTAGCGGGCACTTGGGTTATGTATGTTCCCTATGGACACTTGAACTATGTAAGTTAACTACCGGGCACTTGGACTATGTAGGTTAACTAGCGGGCCCTTGGACTATCTAGGTTACCTAGCGGGCACTTGGACTATCAAGGTCAACTTGTGGGCCCTTGTACTATGTAGGTTAACTAGCGAGCACTTGGACTATCTAGGTTAACTAGCGGACCTTGGACTATGTAGGTTAACTAGAGGGACTTGGGCTATGTAGGTTAACTAGCGGGCACTTGGACGATCTAGGTTAACTAGAGGGCACTTGGACTATCTAGGTTAGCTAATGGGCACATGGACTAAGTACGTCCCCTAGTGGGCACTTGGACTATCTAGGTTAACTAACGGGCACTTGGACTATCTAGGTTACTTAGCGGGCACTTGTGCTATCTAGGATACCTAGCTGGCACTTGGACTATGTAGGTCAACTAGCGGGCCCTTGGACTATCTAGGTTAGCTAACGTGCACTTAGATTATGTAGGTTAACTAGCGGGCACTTGGAATATGTAGGTTACCTAGCGGGCCCTTGGACTATGTAGGTTTACTTGCGGACCCTTCGACTATCAAGGTTCCCTAAAGGGCCCTTGGACTATCTAGCTTACCGAAAAGGCACTTGGACTATCTAGGTTACCTAGCGGGCACTTGGACTATGTAGGCCAACTAGGGGGCCCTTGGACTATCTAGGTTACCTAGCGGGTACTTGAACTATCTAGGTTAACTAGCGGGCACTTGGACTATGTAGGTTAACTAGCGGACACTTGCACTATGTAGGTTACCTAGAAGGCACTTGGACTATCTAGGTTAACTAGCGGGCACTTGGACTATATAGGTTAACTAGCGTGCACTTGGACAATGTAGGTTCCTTAGCGGGCACTTGGACTATCTAGGTTGCCTAGCGGGCACTTGCACTATGTAGGTTAACTAGCGTGCCCTTGGACTATCTAGGTTATGTAACGGGCACTTGGTATATAGGTTAACTAGCGGGCACTTGGACTATATAGGCTAACTAGCGGACACTTGCACGATCTAGGTTAACTAGCGGGCCCTTGCACTATGTCGGTTAACTAGCGGGCCCATGGATTATGTAGGTTTACTAGCAGGCACATGGACTATCTAGGTTAACTAGCAGGCACTTGAACTATGTAGTTTCCCTAGCAGGCATTTGGACTATTTAGGTTCCCATCGGGAACTTGGACTATGTAGGTTACCTAGCGGGTACTTGGACTATCTAGGTTACCTAGCAGGCACTTGGACTATGTAGGCTAACTAGGGGGCCCTTGGACGATCTAGGTTACCTAGTGGGTACTTCAACTGTCTAGGTTAACTAGCGGGCACTTGCAATATCTAGGTTACTAGCGGGCACTTGGACTATGTACGTTCCCTAGCGGGCACTTGGACTATCTATGTTAACTAGCGGGCCCTTGGAATATCCAGATTACCTAGCGGGCACTTGGACTATATAGGTTACCTAGCGGGCACTTGGACTATGTAGGTTACCTAGTGGGCACTTGGACTATCTAGGTTAACGAACGGGCACTTGGACTTCTAGGTTAACGAACAGGCACATGGTCTATGTAGGTTGCTTACCGGGCACTTGGACTATCTACGTTAGGTAATGGGCACTTGGACTATCTAGGTTACCTAGCGGGAACTTGGACAATGTAAGTTACCTAGCGGGCACTTGGACTATCTAGGTTACCTAATGGGCACTTGGACTATGTAGGTTCCCTAGCGGGCACTTGGATTATGTAGGTTCCGTATCGGGCACTTGGACTATGTAGGTTAACTAGCGGACATTTGGACCATGTAGGTTACCTAGCAGGCACTTGGACTATGTAGGTTCCCTATCGGGCACTTGGAGAATGTAGGTTAACTAGGGGGCACTAGGACAATGTAGGTTACCTAGCGGGCCCTTGGACTATGTAGGTTACCTTGCGGGCACTTGGACAATCTAGGTTAACTAGCGGGTACTTGGACAATGTAGGTTAACTAGCCGGCCCTTGGACTATGTAGATTAACTATCGGCACTTGGACTATCTACGTTATCTAGCGGTCCCTTGGACTATGTAGATTCCCTAGCGGGCACTTGGACTATGTATGTTCCAGTGCGGGCATTTGGACTATGTAGGTTCACTAGCAGGCACTTGGACTATGTAGGTTCCAGAGCGGGCACTTGGACTAACTAGATTCCCTAGGGGGCACTTGTACTATGTAGATTAACTAGCGGACACTTGGACGATCTAGGTTAACTAGAGGGTACTTGGACTTTGTAGGTTAACTGGCGGACAATTGAACTATGTAGATTAACTAGCGGAACTTGGACTATCTACATTAACTAGCGGGCCCTTGGACTATGTAGATTCCCTAGCCGGCACTTGGGCTATGTATGTTCCCTATGTACACTTGAACTATGTAAGTTAACTACCGGGCACTTGGACTATGTAGGTTAACTAGCGGGCCCTTGGACTATCTAGGTTTCCTAGCGGGCCCTTGGACTATGTAGTTTAACTAGCGGCACTTGGTCTATCTTCGTTAACTAGCGGGCCCTTGGACTATGTAGATTCCCTAGTGGGCATTTCGACTATATAGATAATCTAGCGGGCACTTAGACTTTGTAGGTTACCTAGCGGACACTTGGACTATCTAGGTTACCTAGCTGGCACATGAACTATCTACGTTACCTAGCTGGTTTTTGGAGTATGTAGGTTACCTAGCGGGCTGTTGGACTATCTAGGTTACCAAGCGGGCACTTGGACTTTCTAGGTTAACTAACGGGCACTTGGACTATGTAGGTTCCCTAGCAGGCCTTTGGACTATGTAAATTCCCTAGCGAGCACTTGGACTATGTGGGTTTCCTGGCGGGCATTTGGACTATCTAGGTTACCTAACGGGCACTTGCACTATGTAGGTTACCTAGCGGGCACTTGGACTATGTAGGTTACCTATCGGGCACTTGGAGAATGTAGGTTAACTAGGGGGCACTAGGACTATGGAGGTTTCCTAGCCGGCCCTTGGACTACCTAGGTTACCTAGCGGGCATTTGGACTATGTAGGCTCCCTAGTAGTCATTTGGACTATATAGATTACCTAGCGGGCACTTGGACTATCTAGGTTACCAACCTGGCACTTGAACTATCTGCGTTACCTAGCAGGTACTTGGAGTATGTAGGTTACCTACCGGGCTGTTGGACTATCTAGGTTACCTAGCGGGCACTGGGACTATATAGGTTACCTAACAGGCACTTGAACTATGTAGGTTCGCTAGCGGGCCATTGGACTATGTAAGTTCCCTAGTGGGCACTTGGACTATGTGCGTTCCCTAGCGGGCATTTGGACTATCTAGGTTACCTAACGGGCACTTGGACAATGTAGGTTCCCTATCGGGCACTTGGACTATGTAGGTTAACTAGCGGGCATTTGGACTATGTAGGTTACCTCGCTGGCCCTTGGAATATCTAGGTTACCTAGGGGGAACCTGGACTATGTAGGTTAACTAGTGGGCACTTGGACTATCTAGGTTACCTAGCAGGCACTTGGACTATGTAGTTTAACTTATGAGCAATTGGACTATCTAAGTTACCTAGCGGGCACTTGGACTATATACGTTCCCTAGCAGGCACTTGGACTATCTATGTTACCTAGCGGGCACTTGGACTATGTACGTTTCCTAGCGGGTACTTGGACTAGATAGGTTCTCTAGCGGGCACTTGGTCTATCTAGGTTAACTAGCGGGCATTTGGATTATTAGGGCCCCTAGCGGGCATTTGGACTATATTGGTTACCTAGCGGGCATTTGGACTATGTAGGTTAACGAACGGGCACTTGGACTATGTAGATAACCTAGTGATCACTTGAACTGTCTAGGTTACCTAGCGGGCACTTGGACTATGTAGGTTAACTAGCAGGCACTTGGACTATATAGGTTAACTAGCGGGCCCTTCGACGATGTAGGTTAACTAGCGGGCCCTTGGACTATGTAGGTTACCTAGCGGGCACTTGGACGATCTAGGTTAACTAGCGGGTACTTGGACTATGTAGGTTAACTAGCGGGCCCTTGGACTATGTATATTAACTAGCGGCACTTGGAATATCTACGTTAACTAGCGGGCCCTTGGACTATGTAGATTCCCTAGCGGGGACTTGGACTATGTATGTTCCAGCGCGGGCACATGGACTATGTAGGTTCCCTAGCAGGCACTTGGACTATGTAGGTTCCAGAGCGGGAACTTGGACGAACTAGATTCCTGAGCGGGCACTTGTACTATGTAGATTAAATAGCGGACACTTGGACGATCTAGGTTAACAAGCGGGTAATAGGACTATGTAGGTTAACTAGCGGGCCCTTGAACTATGTAGATTAAAGAGCGGAACATGGACTATCTACGTTAACTAGCGGGCCCTTGGACTATGTAGATTCACTAGCGGGCACTTGGACTATGTATGTTCCCTAGCGGGCACTTGGGTTATGTATGTTCCCTATGGACACTTGAACTATGTAAGTTAACTACCGGGCACTTGGACTATGTAGGTTAACTAGCGGGCCCTTGGACTATCTAGGTTACCTAGCGGGCACTTGGACTATCAAGGTCAACTAGTGGGCCCTTGTACTATGTAGGTTAACTAGCGAGCACTTGGACTATCTAGGTTAACTAGCGGACCTTGGACTATGTAGGTTAACTAGAGGGACTTGGGCTATGTAGGTTAACTAGCGGGCACTTGGACGATCTAGGTTAACTAGAGGGCACTTGGACTATCTAGGTTAGCTAATGGGCACATGGACTAAGTACGTCCCCTAGTGGGCACTTGGACTATCTAGGTTAACTAACGGGCACTTGGACTATCTAGGTTACTTAGCGGGCACTTGTGCTATCTAGGATACCTAGCTGGCACTTGGACTATGTAGGTCAACTAGCGGGCCCTTGGACTATCTAGGTTAGCTAACGTGCACTTAGATTATGTAGGTTAACTAGCGGGCACTTGGAATATGTAGGTTACCTAGCGGGCCCTTGGACTATGTAGGTTTACTTGCGGACCCTTCGACTATCAAGGTTCCCTAAAGGGCCCTTGGACTATCTAGCTTACCGAAAAGGCACTTGGACTATCTAGGTTACCTAGCGGGCACTTGGACTATGTAGGCCAACTAGGGGGCCCTTGGACTATCTAGGTTACCTAGCGGGTACTTGAACTATCTAGGTTAACTAGCGGGCACTTGGACTATGTAGGTTAACTAGCGGACACTTGCACTATGTAGGTTACCTAGAAGGCACTTGGACTATCTAGGTTAACTAGCGGGCACTTGGACTATATAGGTTAACTAGCGTGCACTTGGACAATGTAGGTTCCTTAGCGGGCACTTGGACTATCTAGGTTGCCTAGCGGGCACTTGCACTATGTAGGTTAACTAGCGTGCCCTTGGACTATCTAGGTTATGTAACGGGCACTTGGTATATAGGTTAACTAGCGGGCACTTGGACTATATAGGCTAACTAGCGGACACTTGCACGATCTAGGTTAACTAGCGGGCCCTTGCACTATGTCGGTTAACTAGCGGGCCCATGGATTATGTAGGTTTACTAGCAGGCACATGGACTATCTAGGTTAACTAGCAGGCACTTGAACTATGTAGTTTCCCTAGCAGGCATTTGGACTATTTAGGTTCCCATCGGGAACTTGGACTATGTAGGTTACCTAGCGGGTACTTGGACTATCTAGGTTACCTAGCAGGCACTTGGACTATGTAGGCTAACTAGGGGGCCCTTGGACGATCTAGGTTACCTAGTGGGTACTTCAACTGTCTAGGTTAACTAGCGGGCACTTGCAATATCTAGGTTACTAGCGGGCACTTGGACTATGTACGTTCCCTAGCGGGCACTTGGACTATCTATGTTAACTAGCGGGCCCTTGGAATATCCAGATTACCTAGCGGGCACTTGGACTATATAGGTTACCTAGCGGGCACTTGGACTATGTAGGTTACCTAGTGGGCACTTGGACTATCTAGGTTAACGAACGGGCACTTGGACTTCTAGGTTAACGAACAGGCACATGGTCTATGTAGGTTGCTTACCGGGCACTTGGACTATCTACGTTAGGTAATGGGCACTTGGACTATCTAGGTTACCTAGCGGGAACTTGGACAATGTAAGTTACCTAGCGGGCACTTGGACTATCTAGGTTACCTAATGGGCACTTGGACTATGTAGGTTCCCTAGCGGGCACTTGGATTATGTAGGTTCCGTATCGGGCACTTGGACTATGTAGGTTAACTAGCGGGCATTTGGACCATGTAGGTTACCTAGCAGGCACTTGGACTATGTAGGTTCCCTATCGGGCACTTGGAGAATGTAGGTTAACTAGGGGGCACTAGGACAATGTAGGTTACCTAGCGGGCCCTTGGACTATGTAGGTTACCTTGCGGGCACTTGGACAATCTAGGTTAACTAGCGGGTACTTGGACAATGTAGGTTAACTAGCCGGCCCTTGGACTATGTAGATTAACTATCGGCACTTGGACTATCTACGTTATCTAGCGGTCCCTTGGACTATGTAGATTCCCTAGCGGGCACTTGGACTATGTATGTTCCAGCGCGGGCATTTGGACTATGTAGGTTCACTAGCAGGCACTTGGACTATGTAGGTTCCAGAGCGGGCACTTGGACTAACTAGATTCCCTAGGGGGCACTTGTACTATGTAGATTAACTAGCGGACACTTGGACGATCTAGGTTAACTAGAGGGTACTTGGACTTTGTAGGTTAACTGGCGGACAATTGAACTATGTAGATTAACTAGCGGAACTTGGACTATCTACATTAACTAGCGGGCCCTTGGACTATGTAGATTCCCTAGCCGGCACTTGGGCTATGTATGTTCCCTATGTACACTTGAACTATGTAAGTTAACTACCGGGCACTTGGACTATGTAGGTTAACTAGCGGGCCCTTGGACTATCTAGGTTTCCTAGCGGGCCCTTGGACTATGTAGTTTAACTAGCGGCACTTGGTCTATCTTCGTTAACTAGCGGGCCCTTGGACTATGTAGATTCCCTAGTGGGCATTTCGACTATATAGATAATCTAGCGGGCACTTAGACTTTGTAGGTTACCTAGCGGACACTTGGACTATCTAGGTTACCTAGCTGGCACATGAACTATCTACGTTACCTAGCTGGTTTTTGGAGTATGTAGGTTACCTAGCGGGCTGTTGGACTATCTAGGTTACCAAGCGGGCACTTGGACTTTCTAGGTTAACTAACGGGCACTTGGACTATGTAGGTTCCCTAGCAGGCCTTTGGACTATGTAAATTCCCTAGCGAGCACTTGGACTATGTGGGTTTCCTGGCGGGCATTTGGACTATCTAGGTTACCTAACGGGCACTTGCACTATGTAGGTTACCTAGCGGGCACTTGGACTATGTAGGTTACCTATCGGGCACTTGGAGAATGTAGGTTAACTAGGGGGCACTAGAACTATGGAGGTTTCCTAGCCGGCCCTTGGACTACCTAGGTTACCTAGCGGGCATTTGGACTATGTAGGCTCCCTAGTAGTCATTTGGACTATATAGATTACCTAGCGGGCACTTGGACTATCTAGGTTACCAACCTAGCACTTGAACTATCTGCGTTACCTAGCAGGTACTTGGAGTATGTAGGTTACCTACCGGGCTGTTGGACTATCTAGGTTACCTAGCGGGCACTGGGACTATATAGGTTACCTAACAGGCACTTGAACTATGTAGGTTCGCTAGCGGGCCATTGGACTATGTAAGTTCCCTAGTGGGCACTTGGACTATGTGCGTTCCCTAGCGGGCATTTGGACTATCTAGGTTACCTAACGGGCACTTGGACAATGTAGGTTCCCTATCGGGCACTTGGACTATGTAGGTTAACTAGCGGGCATTTGGACTATGTAGGTTACCTCGCTGGCCCTTGGAATATCTAGGTTACCTAGGGGGAACCTGGACTATGTAGGTTAACTAGTGGGCACTTGGACTATCTAGGTTACCTAGCAGGCACTTGGACTATGTAGTTTAACTTATGAGCAATTGGACTATCTAAGTTACCTAGCGGGCACTTGGACTATATACGTTCCCTAGCAGGCACTTGGACTATCTATGTTACCTAGCGGGCACTTGGACTATGTACGTTTCCTAGCGGGTACTTGGACTAGATAGGTTCTCTAGCGGGCACTTGGTCTATCTAGGTTAACTAGCGGGCATTTGGATTATTAGGGCCCCTAGCGGGCATTTGGACTATATTGGTTACCTAGCGGGCATTTGGACTATGTAGGTTAACGAACGGGCACTTGGACTATGTAGATAACCTAGTGATCACTTGAACTGTCTAGGTTACCTAGCGGGCACTTGGACTATGTAGGTTAACTAGCAGGCACTTGGACTATATAGGTTAACTAGCGGGCCCTTCGACGATGTAGGTTAACTAGCGGGCCCTTGGACTATGTAGGTTACCTAGCGGGCACTTGGACGATCTAGGTTAACTAGCGGGTACTTGGACTATGTAGGTTAACTAGCGGGCCCTTGGACTATGTATATTAACTAGCGGCACTTGGAATATCTACGTTAACTAGCGGGCCCTTGGACTATGTAGATTCCCTAGCGGGGACTTGGACTATGTATGTTCCAGCGCGGGCACATGGACTATGTAGGTTCCCTAGCAGGCACTTGGACTATGTAGGTTCCAGAGCGGGAACTTGGACGAACTAGATTCCCGAGCGGGCACTTGTACTATGTAGATTAAATAGCGGACACTTGGACGATCTAGGTTAACAAGCGGGTAATAGGACTATGTAGGTTAACTAGCGGGCCCTTGAACTATGTAGATTAAAGAGCGGAACATGGACTATCTACGTTAACTAGCGGGCCCTTGGACTATGTAGATTCACTAGCGGGCACTTGGACTATGTATGTTCCCTAGCGGGCACTTGGGTTATGTATGTTCCCTATGGACACTTGAACTATGTAAGTTAACTACCGGGCACTTGGACTATGTAGGTTAACTAGCGGGCCCTTGGACTATCTAGGTTACCTAGCGGGCACTTGGACTATCAAGGTCAACTAGTGGGCCCTTGTACTATGTAGGTTAACTAGCGAGCACTTGGACTATCTAGGTTAACTAGCGGACCTTGGACTATGTAGGTTAACTAGAGGGACTTGGGCTATGTAGGTTAACTAGCGGGCACTTGGACGATCTAGGTTAACTAGAGGGCACTTGGACTATCTAGGTTAGCTAATGGGCACATGGACTAAGTACGTCCCCTAGTGGGCACTTGGACTATCTAGGTTAACTAACGGGCACTTGGACTATCTAGGTTACTTAGCGGGCACTTGTGCTATCTAGGATACCTAGCTGGCACTTGGACTATGTAGGTCAACTAGCGGGCCCTTGGACTATCTAGGTTAGCTAACGTGCACTTAGATTATGTAGGTTAACTAGCGGGCACTTGGAATATGTAGGTTACCTAGCGGGCCCTTGGACTATGTAGGTTTACTTGCGGACCCTTCGACTATCAAGGTTCCCTAAAGGGCCCTTGGACTATCTAGCTTACCGAAAAGGCACTTCGACTATCTAGGTTACCTAGCGGGCACTTGGACTATGTAGGCCAACTAGGGGGCCCTTGGACTATCTAGGTTACCTAGCGGGTACTTGAACTATCTAGGTTAACTAGCGGGCACTTGGACTATGTAGGTTAACTAGCGGACACTTGCACTATGTAGGTTACCTAGAAGGCACTTGGACTATCTAGGTTAACTAGCGGGCACTTGGACTATATAGGTTAACTAGCGTGCACTTGGACAATGTAGGTTCCTTAGCGGGCACTTGGACTATCTAGGTTGCCTAGCGGGCACTTGCACTATGTAGGTTAACTAGCGTGCCCTTGGACTATCTAGGTTATGTAACGGGCACTTGGTATATAGGTTAACTAGCGGGCACTTGGACTATATAGGCTAACTAGCGGACACTTGCACGATCTAGGTTAACTAGCGGGCCCTTGCACTATGTCGGTTAACTAGCGGGCCCATGGATTATGTAGGTTTACTAGCAGGCACATGGACTATCTAGGTTAACTAGCAGGCACTTGAACTATGTAGTTTCCCTAGCAGGCATTTGGACTATTTAGGTTCCCATCGGGAACTTGGACTATGTAGGTTACCTAGCGGGTACTTGGACTATCTAGGTTACCTAGCAGGCACTTGGACTATGTAGGCTAACTAGGGGGCCCTTGGACGATCTAGGTTACCTAGTGGGTACTTCAACTGTCTAGGTTAACTAGCGGGCACTTGCAATATCTAGGTTACTAGCGGGCACTTGGACTATGTACGTTCCCTAGCGGGCACTTGGACTATCTATGTTAACTAGCGGGCCCTTGGAATATCCAGATTACCTAGCGGGCACTTGGACTATATAGGTTACCTAGCGGGCACTTGGACTATGTAGGTTACCTAGTGGGCACTTGGACTATCTAGGTTAACGAACGGGCACTTGGACTTCTAGGTTAACGAACAGGCACATGGTCTATGTAGGTTGCTTACCGGGCACTTGGACTATCTACGTTAGGTAATGGGCACTTGGACTATCTAGGTTACCTAGCGGGAACTTGGACAATGTAAGTTACCTAGCGGGCACTTGGACTATCTAGGTTACCTAATGGGCACTTGGACTATGTAGGTTCCCTAGTAGGCCTTTGGACTATGTAAATTCCCTAGCGAGCACTTGGACTATGTGGGTTTCCTGGCGGGCATTTGGACTATCTAGGTTACCTAACGGGCACTTGCACTATGTAGGTTACCTAGCGGGCACTTGGACTATGTAGGTTACCTATCGGGCACTTGGAGAATGTAGGTTAACTAGGGGGCACTAGGACTATGGAGGTTTCCTAGCCGGCCCTTGGACTACCTAGGTTACCTAGCGGGCACTTGTACTATCTAGGATACCTAGCTGGCACTTGGACTATGTAGGTCAACTAGCGGGCCCTTGGACTATCTAGGTTAGCTAACGTGCACTTAGATTATGTAGGTTAACTAGCGGGCACTTGGAATATGTAGGTTAACTAGCGGGCCCTTGGACTATGTAGGTTTACTTGCGGGGCCTTCGACTATCAAGGTTCCCTAAAGGGCACTTGGACTATCTAGCTTACCGAAAAGGCACTTGAACTATCTAGGTTACCTAGCGGGCACTTGGACTATGTAGGCCAACTAGGGGGCCCTTGGACTATCTAGGTTACCTAGCGGGTACTTGAACTATCTAGGTTAACTAGCGGGCACTTGGACTATGTAGGTTAACTAGCGGACACTTGCACTATGTAGGTTACCTAGAAGGCACTTGGACTATCTAGGTTAACTAGCGGGCACTTGGACTATATAGGTTAACTAGCGTGCACTTGGACAATGTAGGTTCCTTAGCGGGCACTTGGACTATCTAGGTTCCCTATCGGGCACATGCACTATGTAGGTTAACTAGCGTGCCCTTGGACTATCTAGGTTACGTAACGGGCACTTGGTATATAGGTTAACTAGCGGGCACTTGGACTATATAGGCTAACTAGCGGACACTTGCACGATCTAGGTTAACTAGAGGGCCCATGGATTATGTAGGTTTACTTACAGGCACTTGGACTATCTAGGTTAACTAGCAGGCACTTGACCTATGTAGTTTCCCTAGCGGGCATTTGGACTATTTAGGTTACCATCGGGAACTTGGACTATGTAGGTTACCTAGCGGGCACTTGAACTATCTAGGTTACCTAGCGGGCCCTTGGACTATCCAGATTACATAGCGGGCACTTGGACTATGTAGGTTACCTAGTGGGCACTTGGACTATCTAGGTTAACGAACGGGCACTTGGACTTCTAGGTTAACGAACAGGCACATGGTCTATGTAGGTTGCTTACCGGGCACTTGGACTATCTACGTTAGGTAATGGGCACTTGGACTATCTAGGTTACCTAGCGGGAACTTGGACAATGTAAGTTACCTAGCGGGCACTTGGACTATCTAGGTTACCTAATGGGCACTTTGACTATCTAGGTTACATAGCGGGCACTTGGACTATGTAGGTTAACTAGCGAGCACTTGGACTCTAGGTTACCTAGCGGGCACTTGGCCTATCTAGGTTGCCTAGCGGGCACTTCAACAGTCTAGGTTACCTAGCGGGCACTTGGACTATCTAGGTTAACGAACGGGCACTTGGACCATGTAGGTTACCTAGCGGGCACTTGGACTACGTAGGATCCATATCGGATATTTGGACTACTTAGGTTACCTAGCGGGCATTTGGACTATGTAGGTTAACCAGCAGGCACTTGGACTATCTCGGTCAACTAGCGGCCCTTGTACTATGTAGGTTAACTAGCATGCACTTGTACTATCTAGGTTAACTAGCGGGCACTTGGATGATCAATGTTAACTAGGGGGCACTTGGACTATCTCGGTTAGCTAACGGGCACTTGGACTAAGTACGTCCCCTAGGGGGCACATGGACTATCTAGATTAACTAACGGGCAGTAGGAATATCTAGGTTAACTAGCGGGCACTTGGACAATCTAGGTTACCTAGCTGGCAGTTGGACTATGAATGTTCCTAGCGGGCAATTGGATTATCTAGGTTGCCAAGCGGGCACTTGGAATATGTAGGTCAACTAGCGGACCCTTGGACTATCTAGGTTAGCTAACTGGCACTTGGACTATGTGGGTTAACTAGCGAACACTTGCACGATCTAGGTTAACTAGCGGGCTCTTGCACTATGTAGGTTAACTAGCGGGCACTTGGACGATCTAGGTTAACTAGCGGGCACTTGGACGATATAGGTTAACTAGCGGGCACTTGGATTATCTAGGTTACCTAGCGGGCACTTGGACTATGTAGGTTCCCTAGCCGGCATTTTGACTATATAGGTTCCCTAGCAGGCATTTGGACTATATAGATAACCTAGCGGGCACTTAGACTCTGTAGGTTACCTAGCGGGCAGTTGGACTATCTAGGTTACCTAGCTGGCACTTGAACTATCTACGTTACCTAGCGGGTTCTTGTAGTATGTATGTTACTTAGCGGGCTGTTGGTCTATCTAGGTTACCAAGCGGGCACTTGGACTATCTAGGTTAACTAACGGGCACTTGGACTATGTAGGTTCCCTATCGGGCACTTGGATAATGTAGGTTAACTAGGGGGCACTAGGACTATGTAGGTTACCTAGCGGGCCCTTGGACTATCTAGGTTACCTAGCGGGCATTTGGACTATGTAGGCTCAATAGCGGGCATTTGGACTATATAGATTACCTAGCAGGCACTTGCACTATCTAGGTTACTTAGCTGGCACTTGAACTATCTACGTTACCTAGCGGGTTCTTGGAATATGTAGGTTACCTAGCGGGCTGTTGGACTATCTAGGTTACCTAACGGGCACTTGGACTATCTAGGTTAACTAACGGGCACTTTGACTATGGATGTTCCCTAGCGGGCCCTTGGAATATGTAAGTTCCCTAGCGGGCACTTGGACTATGTAGGTTAACTAGCGGGCCCTTGGACTATCTAGGTTACCTAGCGGGCTGTTGGACTATCTAGGATACCAAGCGGGCACTTGGACTATCTAGGTCAACTAGTGGGCCCTTGTACTATGTAGGTTAACTAGCGAGCACTTGGACTATCTAGGTTAACTAGCGGACCTTGGACTATGTAGGTTAACTAGCGGGCCTTTGGACTATGGAGGTTAACTAGCGGGCACTTGGATGATCAATGTTAACTAGCGGGCACTTGGACTATCTAGGTTAGCTAATGGGCACATGGACTATCTAGGTTACCTAGCGGGCACTTGTACTATCTAGACTACCTAGCTGGCACTTGGACTATGTAGGTCAACTAGCGGGCCCTTGGACTATCTAGGTTAGCTAACGGGAACTTAGATTATGTAGGTTAACTAGCGGGCACTTGGAATATGTAGGTTAACTAGAGGGACTTGGGCTATGTAGGTTAACTAGCGGGCACTTGGACGATCTAGGTTAACTAGAGGGCACTTGGACTATCTAGGTTAGTTAATGGGCACATGGACTAAGTACGTCCCCTAGTGGGCACTTGGACTATCTAGGTTAACTAACGGGCACTTGGACTATCTAGGTTACTTAGCGGGCACTTGTGCTATCTAGGATACCTAGCTGGCACTTGGACTATGTAGGTCAACTAGCGGGCCCTTGGACTATCTAGGTTAGCTAACGTGCACTTAGATTATGTAGGTTAACTAGCGGGCACTTGGAATATGTAGGTTACCTAGCGGGCCCTTGGACTATGTAGGTTTACTTGCGGACCCTTCGACTATCAAGGTTCCCTAAAGGGCCCTTGGACTATCTAGCTTACCGAAAAGGCACTTGGACTATCTAGGTTACCTAGCGGGCACTTGGACTATGTAGGCCAACTAGGGGGCCCTTGGACTATCTAGGTTACCTAGCGGGTACTTGAACTATCTAGGTTAACTAGCGGGCACTTGGACTATGTAGGTTAACTAGCGGACACTTGCACTATGTAGGTTACCTAGAAGGCACTTGGACTATCTAGGTTAACTAGCGGGCACTTGGACTATATAGGTTAACTAGCGTGCACTTGGACAATGTAGGTTCCTTAGCGGGCACTTGGACTATCTAGGTTGCCTAGCGGGCACTTGCACTATGTAGGTTAACTAGCGTGCCCTTGGACTATCTAGGTTATGTAACGGGCACTTGGTATATAGGTTAACTAGCGGGCACTTGGACTATATAGGCTAACTAGCGGACACTTGCACGATCTAGGTTAACTAGCGGGCCCCTGCACTATGTCGGTTAACTAGCGGGCCCATGGATTATGTAGGTTTACTAGCAGGCACATGGACTATCTAGGTTAACTAGCAGGCACTTGAACTATGTAGTTTCCCTAGCAGGCATTTGGACTATTTAGGTTCCCATCGGGAACTTGGACTATGTAGGTTACCTAGCGGGTACTTGGACTATCTAGGTTACCTAGCAGGCACTTGGACTATGTAGGCTAACTAGGGGGCCCTTGGACGATCTAGGTTACCTAGTGGGTACTTCAACTGTCTAGGTTAACTAGCAGGCACTTGCAATATCTAGGTTACTAGCGGGCACTTGGACTATGTACGTTCCCTAGCGGGCACTTGGACTATCTATGTTAACTAGCGGGCCCTTGGAATATCCAGATTACCTAGCGGGCACTTGGACTATATAGGTTACCTAGCGGGCACTTGGACTATGTAGGTTACCTAGTGGGCACTTGGACTATCTAGGTTAACGAACGGGCACTTGGACTTCTAGGTTAACGAACAGGCACATGGTCTATGTAGGTTGCTTACCGGGCACTTGGACTATCTACGTTAGGTAATGGGCACTTGGACTATCTAGGTTACCTAGCGGGAACTTGGACAATGTAAGTTACCTAGCGGGCACTTGGACTATCTAGGTTACCTAATGGGCACTTGGACTATGTAGGTTCCCTAGCAGGCCTTTGGACTATGTAAATTCCCTAGCGAGCACTTGGACTATGTGGGTTTCCTGGCGGGCATTTGGACTATCTAGGTTACCTAACGGGCACTTGCACTATGTAGGTTACCTAGCGGGCACTTGGACTATGTAGGTTACCTATCGGGCACTTGGAGAATGTAGGTTAACTAGGGGGCACTAGGACTATGGAGGTTTCCTAGCCGGCCCTTGGACTACCTAGGTTACCTAGCGGGCACTTGTACTATCTAGGATACCTAGCTGGCACTTGGACTATGTAGGTCAACTAGCGGGCCCTTGGACTATCTAGGTTAGCTAACGTGCACTTAGATTATGTAGGTTAACTAGCGGGCACTTGGAATATGTAGGTTAACTAGCGGGCCCTTGGACTATGTAGGTTTACTTGCGGGGCCTTCGACTATCAAGGTTCCCTAAAGGGCACTTGAACTATCTAGCTTACCGAAAAGGCACTTGAACTATCTAGGTTACCTAGCGGGCACTTGGACTATGTAGGCCAACTAGGGGGCCCTTGGACTATCTAGGTTACCTAGCGGGTACTTGAACTATCTAGGTTAACTAGCGGGCACTTGGACTATGTAGGTTAACTAGCGGACACTTGCACTATGTAGGTTAACTAGCGTGCCCTTGGACTATCTAGGTTACGTAACGGGCACTTGGTATATAGGTTAACTAGCGGGCACTTGGACTATATAGGCTAACTAGCGGACACTTGCACGATCTAGGTTAACTAGCGGGCCCATGGATTATGTAGGTTTACTTACAGGCACTTGGACTATCTAGGTTAACTAGCAGGCACTTGACCTATGTAGTTTCCCTAGCGGGCATTTGGACTATTTAGGTTACCATCGGGAACTTGGACTATGTAGGTTACCTAGCGGGCACTTGAACTATCTAGGTTACCTAGCGGGCCCTTGGACTATCCAGATTACATAGCGGGCACTTGGACTATGTAGGTTACCTAGTGGGCACTTGGACTATCTAGGTTAACGAACGGGCACTTGGACTTCTAGGTTAACGAACAGGCACATGGTCTATGTAGGTTGCTTACCGGGCACTTGGACTATCTACGTTAGGTAATGGGCACTTGGACTATCTAGGTTACCTAGCGGGAACTTGGACAATGTAAGTTACCTAGCGGGCACTTGGACTATCTAGGTTACCTAATGGGCACTTTGACTATCTAGGTTACATAGCGGGCACTTGGACTATGTAGGTTAACTAGCGAGCACTTGGACTCTAGGTTACCTAGCGGGCACTTGGCCTATCTAGGTTGCCTAGCGGGCACTTCAACAGTCTAGGTTACCTAGCGGGCACTTGGACTATCTAGGTTAACGAACGGGCACTTGGACCATGTAGGTTACCTAGCGGGCACTTGGACTACGTAGGATCCATATCGGATATTTGGACTACTTAGGTTACCTAGCGGGCACTTGGACTATGTAGGTTAACCAGCGGGCACTTGGACTATCTCGGTCAACTAGCGGCCCTTGTACTATGTAGGTTAACTAGCATGCACTTGTACTATCTAGGTTAACTAGCGGGCACTTGGATGATCAATGTTAACTAGGGGGCACTTGGACTATCTCGGTTAGCTAACGGGCACTTGGACTAAGTACGTCCCCTAGTGGGCACATGGACTATCTAGATTAACTAACGGGCAGTAGGAATATCTAGGTTAACTAGCGGGCACTTGGACAATCTAGGTTACCTAGCTGGCAGTTGGACTATGAATGTTCCTAGCGGGCAATTGGATTATCTAGGTTGCCAAGCGGGCACTTGGAATATGTAGGTCAACTAGCGGACCCTTGGACTATCTAGGTTTGCTAACTGGCACTTGGACTATGTGGGTTAACTAGCGAACACTTGCACGATCTAGGTTAACTAGCGGGCTCTTGCACTATGTAGGTTAACTAGCGGGCACTTGGACGATCTAGGTTAACTAGCGGGCACTTGGACGATATAGGTTAACTAGCGGGCACTTGGATTATCTAGGTTACCTAGCGGGCACTTGGACTATGTAGGTTCCCTAGCCGGCATTTTGACTATATAGGTTCCCTAGCAGGCATTTGGACTATATAGATAACCTAGCGGGCACTTAGACTCTGTAGGTTACCTAGCGGGCAGTTGGACTATCTAGGTTACCTAGCTGGCACTTGAACTATCTACGTTACCTAGCGGGTTCTTGTAGTATGTATGTTACTTAGCGGGCTGTTGGTCTATCTAGGTTACCAAGCGGGCACTTGGACTATCTAGGTTAACTAACGGGCACTTGGACTATGTAGGTTCCCTATCGGGCACTTGGATAATGTAGGTTAACTAGGGGGCACTAGGACTATGTAGGTTACCTAGCGGGCCCTTGGACTATCTAGGTTACCTAGCGGGCATTTGGACTATGTAGGCTCAATAGCGGGCATTTGGACTATATAGATTACCTAGCAGGCACTTGCACTATCTAGGTTACTTAGCTGGCACTTGAACTATCTACGTTACCTAGCGGGTTCTTGGAATATGTAGGTTACCTAGCGGGCTGTTGGACTATCTAGGTTACCTAACGGGCACTTGGACTATCTAGGTTAACTAACGGGCACTTTGACTATGGATGTTCCCTAGCGGGCCCTTGGAATATGTAAGTTCCCTAGCGGGCACTTGGACTATGTAGGTTAACTAGCGGGCCCTTGGACTATCTAGGTTACCTAGCGGGCTGTTGGACTATCTAGGATACCAAGCGGGCACTTGGACTATCTAGGTCAACTAGTGGGCCCTTGTACTATGTAGGTTAACTAGCGAGCACTTGGACTATCTAGGTTAACTAGCGGACCTTGGACTATGTAGGTTAACTAGCGGGCCTTTGGACTATGGAGGTTAACTAGCGGGCACTTGGATGATCAATGTTAACTAGCGGGCACTTGGACTATCTAGGTTAGCTAATGGGCACATGGACTATCTAGGTTACCTAGCGGGCACTTGTACTATCTAGACTACCTAGCTGGCACTTGGACTATGTAGGTCAACTAGCGGGCCCTTGGACTATCTAGGTTAGCTAACGGGAACTTAGATTATGTAGGTTAACTAGCGGGCACTTGGAATATGTAGGTTAACTAGAGGGACTTGGGCTATGTAGGTTAACTAGCGGGCACTTGGACGATCTAGGTTAACTAGAGGGCACTTGGACTATCTAGGTTAGTTAATGGGCACATGGACTAAGTACGTCCCCTAGTGGGCACTTGGACTATCTAGGTTAACTAACGGGCACTTGGACTATCTAGGTTACTTAGCGGGCACTTGTGCTATCTAGGATACCTAGCTGGCACTTGGACTATGTAGGTCAACTAGCGGGCCCTTGGACTATCTAGGTTAGCTAACGTGCACTTAGATTATGTAGGTTAACTAGCGGGCACTTGGAATATGTAGGTTACCTAGCGGGCCCTTGGACTATGTAGGTTTACTTGCGGACCCTTCGACTATCAAGGTTCCCTAAAGGGCCCTTGGACTATCTAGCTTACCGAAAAGGCACTTGGACTATCTAGGTTACCTAGCGGGCACTTGGACTATGTAGGCCAACTAGGGGGCCCTTGGACTATCTAGGTTACCTAGCGGGTACTTGAACTATCTAGGTTAACTAGCGGGCACTTGGACTATGTAGGTTAACTAGCGGACACTTGCACTATGTAGGTTACCTAGAAGGCACTTGGACTATCTAGGTTAACTAGCGGGCACTTGGACTATATAGGTTAACTAGCGTGCACTTGGACAATGTAGGTTCCTTAGCGGGCACTTGGACTATCTAGGTTGCCTAGCGGGCACTTGCACTATGTAGGTTAACTAGCGTGCCCTTGGACTATCTAGGTTATGTAACGGGCACTTGGTATATAGGTTAACTAGCGGGCACTTGGACTATATAGGCTAACTAGCGGACACTTGCACGATCTAGGTTAACTAGCGGGCCCCTGCACTATGTCGGTTAACTAGCGGGCCCATGGATTATGTAGGTTTACTAGCAGGCACATGGACTATCTAGGTTAACTAGCAGGCACTTGAACTATGTAGTTTCCCTAGCAGGCATTTGGACTATTTAGGTTCCCATCGGGAACTTGGACTATGTAGGTTACCTAGCGGGTACTTGGACTATCTAGGTTACCTAGCAGGCACTTGGACTATGTAGGCTAACTAGGGGGCCCTTGGACGATCTAGGTTACCTAGTGGGTACTTCAACTGTCTAGGTTAACTAGCAGGCACTTGCAATATCTAGGTTACTAGCGGGCACTTGGACTATGTACGTTCCCTAGCGGGCACTTGGACTATCTATGTTAACTAGCGGGCCCTTGGAATATCCAGATTACCTAGCGGGCACTTGGACTATATAGGTTACCTAGCGGGCACTTGGACTATGTAGGTTACCTAGTGGGCACTTGGACTATCTAGGTTAACGAACGGGCACTTGGACTTCTAGGTTAACGAACAGGCACATGGTCTATGTAGGTTGCTTACCGGGCACTTGGACTATCTACGTTAGGTAATGGGCACTTGGACTATCTAGGTTACCTAGCGGGAACTTGGACAATGTAAGTTACCTAGCGGGCACTTGGACTATCTAGGTTACCTAATGGGCACTTGGACTATGTAGGTTCCCTAGCAGGCCTTTGGACTATGTAAATTCCCTAGCGAGCACTTGGACTATGTGGGTTTCCTGGCGGGCATTTGGACTATCTAGGTTACCTAACGGGCACTTGCACTATGTAGGTTACCTAGCGGGCACTTGGACTATGTAGGTTACCTATCGGGCACTTGGAGAATGTAGGTTAACTAGGGGGCACTAGGACTATGGAGGTTTCCTAGCCGGCCCTTGGACTACCTAGGTTACCTAGCGGGCACTTGTACTATCTAGGATACCTAGCTGGCACTTGGACTATGTAGGTCAACTAGCGGGCCCTTGGACTATCTAGGTTAGCTAACGTGCACTTAGATTATGTAGGTTAACTAGCGGGCACTTGGAATATGTAGGTTAACTAGCGGGCCCTTGGACTATGTAGGTTTACTTGCGGGGCCTTCGACTATCAAGGTTCCCTAAAGGGCACTTGAACTATCTAGCTTACCGAAAAGGCACTTGAACTATCTAGGTTACCTAGCGGGCACTTGGACTATGTAGGCCAACTAGGGGGCCCTTGGACTATCTAGGTTACCTAGCGGGTACTTGAACTATCTAGGTTAACTAGCGGGCACTTGGACTATGTAGGTTAACTAGCGGACACTTGCACTATGTAGGTTAACTAGCGTGCCCTTGGACTATCTAGGTTACGTAACGGGCACTTGGTATATAGGTTAACTAGCGGGCACTTGGACTATATAGGCTAACTAGCGGACACTTGCACGATCTAGGTTAACTAGCGGGCCCATGGATTATGTAGGTTTACTTACAGGCACTTGGACTATCTAGGTTAACTAGCAGGCACTTGACCTATGTAGTTTCCCTAGCGGGCATTTGGACTATTTAGGTTACCATCGGGAACTTGGACTATGTAGGTTACCTAGCGGGCACTTGAACTATCTAGGTTACCTAGCGGGCCCTTGGACTATCCAGATTACATAGCGGGCACTTGGACTATGTAGGTTACCTAGTGGGCACTTGGACTATCTAGGTTAACGAACGGGCACTTGGACTTCTAGGTTAACGAACAGGCACATGGTCTATGTAGGTTGCTTACCGGGCACTTGGACTATCTACGTTAGGTAATGGGCACTTGGACTATCTAGGTTACCTAGCGGGAACTTGGACAATGTAAGTTACCTAGCGGGCACTTGGACTATCTAGGTTACCTAATGGGCACTTTGACTATCTAGGTTACATAGCGGGCACTTGGACTATGTAGGTTAACTAGCGAGCACTTGGACTCTAGGTTACCTAGCGGGCACTTGGCCTATCTAGGTTGCCTAGCGGGCACTTCAACAGTCTAGGTTACCTAGCGGGCACTTGGACTATCTAGGTTAACGAACGGGCACTTGGACCATGTAGGTTACCTAGCGGGCACTTGGACTACGTAGGATCCATATCGGATATTTGGACTACTTAGGTTACCTAGCGGGCACTTGGACTATGTAGGTTAACCAGCGGGCACTTGGACTATCTCGGTCAACTAGCGGCCCTTGTACTATGTAGGTTAACTAGCATGCACTTGTACTATCTAGGTTAACTAGCGGGCACTTGGATGATCAATGTTAACTAGGGGGCACTTGGACTATCTCGGTTAGCTAACGGGCACTTGGACTAAGTACGTCCCCTAGTGGGCACATGGACTATCTAGATTAACTAACGGGCAGTAGGAATATCTAGGTTAACTAGCGGGCACTTGGACAATCTAGGTTACCTAGCTGGCAGTTGGACTATGAATGTTCCTAGCGGGCAATTGGATTATCTAGGTTGCCAAGCGGGCACTTGGAATATGTAGGTCAACTAGCGGACCCTTGGACTATCTAGGTTTGCTAACTGGCACTTGGACTATGTGGGTTAACTAGCGAACACTTGCACGATCTAGGTTAACTAGCGGGCTCTTGCACTATGTAGGTTAACTAGCGGGCACTTGGACGATCTAGGTTAACTAGCGGGCACTTGGACGATATAGGTTAACTAGCGGGCACTTGGATTATCTAGGTTACCTAGCGGGCACTTGGACTATGTAGGTTCCCTAGCCGGCATTTTGACTATATAGGTTCCCTAGCAGGCATTTGGACTATATAGATAACCTAGCGGGCACTTAGACTCTGTAGGTTACCTAGCGGGCAGTTGGACTATCTAGGTTACCTAGCTGGCACTTGAACTATCTACGTTACCTAGCGGGTTCTTGTAGTATGTATGTTACTTAGCGGGCTGTTGGTCTATCTAGGTTACCAAGCGGGCACTTGGACTATCTAGGTTAACTAACGGGCACTTGGACTATGTAGGTTCCCTATCGGGCACTTGGATAATGTAGGTTAACTAGGGGGCACTAGGACTATGTAGGTTACCTAGCGGGCCCTTGGACTATCTAGGTTACCTAGCGGGCATTTGGACTATGTAGGCTCAATAGCGGGCATTTGGACTATATAGATTACCTAGCAGGCACTTGCACTATCTAGGTTACTTAGCTGGCACTTGAACTATCTACGTTACCTAGCGGGTTCTTGGAATATGTAGGTTACCTAGCGGGCTGTTGGACTATCTAGGTTACCTAACGGGCACTTGGACTATCTAGGTTAACTAACGGGCACTTTGACTATGGATGTTCCCTAGCGGGCCCTTGGAATATGTAAGTTCCCTAGCGGGCACTTGGACTATGTAGGTTAACTAGCGGGCCCTTGGACTATCTAGGTTACCTAGCGGGCTGTTGGACTATCTAGGATACCAAGCGGGCACTTGGACTATCTAGGTCAACTAGTGGGCCCTTGTACTATGTAGGTTAACTAGCGAGCACTTGGACTATCTAGGTTAACTAGCGGACCTTGGACTATGTAGGTTAACTAGCGGGCCTTTGGACTATGGAGGTTAACTAGCGGGCACTTGGATGATCAATGTTAACTAGCGGGCACTTGGACTATCTAGGTTAGCTAATGGGCACATGGACTATCTAGGTTACCTAGCGGGCACTTGTACTATCTAGACTACCTAGCTGGCACTTGGACTATGTAGGTCAACTAGCGGGCCCTTGGACTATCTAGGTTAGCTAACGGGAACTTAGATTATGTAGGTTAACTAGCGGGCACTTGGAATATGTAGGTTAACTAGAGGGACTTGGGCTATGTAGGTTAACTAGCGGGCACTTGGACGATCTAGGTTAACTAGAGGGCACTTGGACTATCTAGGTTAGTTAATGGGCACATGGACTAAGTACGTCCCCTAGTGGGCACTTGGACTATCTAGGTTAACTAACGGGCACTTGGACTATCTAGGTTACTTAGCGGGCACTTGTGCTATCTAGGATACCTAGCTGGCACTTGGACTATGTAGGTCAACTAGCGGGCCCTTGGACTATCTAGGTTAGCTAACGTGCACTTAGATTATGTAGGTTAACTAGCGGGCACTTGGAATATGTAGGTTACCTAGCGGGCCCTTGGACTATGTAGGTTTACTTGCGGACCCTTCGACTATCAAGGTTCCCTAAAGGGCCCTTGGACTATCTAGCTTACCGAAAAGGCACTTGGACTATCTAGGTTACCTAGCGGGCACTTGGACTATGTAGGCCAACTAGGGGGCCCTTGGACTATCTAGGTTACCTAGCGGGTACTTGAACTATCTAGGTTAACTAGCGGGCACTTGGACTATGTAGGTTAACTAGCGGACACTTGCACTATGTAGGTTACCTAGAAGGCACTTGGACTATCTAGGTTAACTAGCGGGCACTTGGACTATATAGGTTAACTAGCGTGCACTTGGACAATGTAGGTTCCTTAGCGGGCACTTGGACTATCTAGGTTGCCTAGCGGGCACTTGCACTATGTAGGTTAACTAGCGTGCCCTTGGACTATCTAGGTTATGTAACGGGCACTTGGTATATAGGTTAACTAGCGGGCACTTGGACTATATAGGCTAACTAGCGGACACTTGCACGATCTAGGTTAACTAGCGGGCCCCTGCACTATGTCGGTTAACTAGCGGGCCCATGGATTATGTAGGTTTACTAGCAGGCACATGGACTATCTAGGTTAACTAGCAGGCACTTGAACTATGTAGTTTCCCTAGCAGGCATTTGGACTATTTAGGTTCCCATCGGGAACTTGGACTATGTAGGTTACCTAGCGGGTACTTGGACTATCTAGGTTACCTAGCAGGCACTTGGACTATGTAGGCTAACTAGGGGGCCCTTGGACGATCTAGGTTACCTAGTGGGTACTTCAACTGTCTAGGTTAACTAGCAGGCACTTGCAATATCTAGGTTACTAGCGGGCACTTGGACTATGTACGTTCCCTAGCGGGCACTTGGACTATCTATGTTAACTAGCGGGCCCTTGGAATATCCAGATTACCTAGCGGGCACTTGGACTATATAGGTTACCTAGCGGGCACTTGGACTATGTAGGTTACCTAGTGGGCACTTGGACTATCTAGGTTAACGAACGGGCACTTGGACTTCTAGGTTAACGAACAGGCACATGGTCTATGTAGGTTGCTTACCGGGCACTTGGACTATCTACGTTAGGTAATGGGCACTTGGACTATCTAGGTTACCTAGCGGGAACTTGGACAATGTAAGTTACCTAGCGGGCACTTGGACTATCTAGGTTACCTAATGGGCACTTGGACTATGTAGGTTCCCTAGCAGGCCTTTGGACTATGTAAATTCCCTAGCGAGCACTTGGACTATGTGGGTTTCCTGGCGGGCATTTGGACTATCTAGGTTACCTAACGGGCACTTGCACTATGTAGGTTACCTAGCGGGCACTTGGACTATGTAGGTTACCTATCGGGCACTTGGAGAATGTAGGTTAACTAGGGGGCACTAGGACTATGGAGGTTTCCTAGCCGGCCCTTGGACTACCTAGGTTACCTAGCGGGCACTTGTACTATCTAGGATACCTAGCTGGCACTTGGACTATGTAGGTCAACTAGCGGGCCCTTGGACTATCTAGGTTAGCTAACGTGCACTTAGATTATGTAGGTTAACTAGCGGGCACTTGGAATATGTAGGTTAACTAGCGGGCCCTTGGACTATGTAGGTTTACTTGCGGGGCCTTCGACTATCAAGGTTCCCTAAAGGGCACTTGAACTATCTAGCTTACCGAAAAGGCACTTGAACTATCTAGGTTACCTAGCGGGCACTTGGACTATGTAGGCCAACTAGGGGGCCCTTGGACTATCTAGGTTACCTAGCGGGTACTTGAACTATCTAGGTTAACTAGCGGGCACTTGGACTATGTAGGTTAACTAGCGGACACTTGCACTATGTAGGTTAACTAGCGTGCCCTTGGACTATCTAGGTTACGTAACGGGCACTTGGTATATAGGTTAACTAGCGGGCACTTGGACTATATAGGCTAACTAGCGGACACTTGCACGATCTAGGTTAACTAGCGGGCCCATGGATTATGTAGGTTTACTTACAGGCACTTGGACTATCTAGGTTAACTAGCAGGCACTTGACCTATGTAGTTTCCCTAGCGGGCATTTGGACTATTTAGGTTACCATCGGGAACTTGGACTATGTAGGTTACCTAGCGGGCACTTGAACTATCTAGGTTACCTAGCGGGCCCTTGGACTATCCAGATTACATAGCGGGCACTTGGACTATGTAGGTTACCTAGTGGGCACTTGGACTATCTAGGTTAACGAACGGGCACTTGGACTTCTAGGTTAACGAACAGGCACATGGTCTATGTAGGTTGCTTACCGGGCACTTGGACTATCTACGTTAGGTAATGGGCACTTGGACTATCTAGGTTACCTAGCGGGAACTTGGACAATGTAAGTTACCTAGCGGGCACTTGGACTATCTAGGTTACCTAATGGGCACTTTGACTATCTAGGTTACATAGCGGGCACTTGGACTATGTAGGTTAACTAGCGAGCACTTGGACTCTAGGTTACCTAGCGGGCACTTGGCCTATCTAGGTTGCCTAGCGGGCACTTCAACAGTCTAGGTTACCTAGCGGGCACTTGGACTATCTAGGTTAACGAACGGGCACTTGGACCATGTAGGTTACCTAGCGGGCACTTGGACTACGTAGGATCCATATCGGATATTTGGACTACTTAGGTTACCTAGCGGGCACTTGGACTATGTAGGTTAACCAGCGGGCACTTGGACTATCTCGGTCAACTAGCGGCCCTTGTACTATGTAGGTTAACTAGCATGCACTTGTACTATCTAGGTTAACTAGCGGGCACTTGGATGATCAATGTTAACTAGGGGGCACTTGGACTATCTCGGTTAGCTAACGGGCACTTGGACTAAGTACGTCCCCTAGTGGGCACATGGACTATCTAGATTAACTAACGGGCAGTAGGAATATCTAGGTTAACTAGCGGGCACTTGGACAATCTAGGTTACCTAGCTGGCAGTTGGACTATGAATGTTCCTAGCGGGCAATTGGATTATCTAGGTTGCCAAGCGGGCACTTGGAATATGTAGGTCAACTAGCGGACCCTTGGACTATCTAGGTTTGCTAACTGGCACTTGGACTATGTGGGTTAACTAGCGAACACTTGCACGATCTAGGTTAACTAGCGGGCTCTTGCACTATGTAGGTTAACTAGCGGGCACTTGGACGATCTAGGTTAACTAGCGGGCACTTGGACGATATAGGTTAACTAGCGGGCACTTGGATTATCTAGGTTACCTAGCGGGCACTTGGGCTATGTAGGTTCCCTAGCCGGCATTTTGACTATATAGGTTCCCTAGCAGGCATTTGGACTATATAGATAACCTAGCGGGCACTTAGACTCTGTAGGTTACCTAGCGGGCAGTTGGACTATCTAGGTTACCTAGCTGGCACTTGAACTATCTACGTTACCTAGCGGGTTCTTGTAGTATGTATGTGACTTAGCGGGCTGTTGGTCTATCTAGGTTACCAAGCGGGCACTTGGACTATCTAGGTTAACTAACGGGCACTTGGACTATGTAGGTTCCCTATCGGGCACTTGGAGAATGTAGGTTAACTAGGGGGCACTAGGACTATGTAGGTTACCTAGCGGGTCCTTGGACTATCTAGGTTACCTAGCGGGCATTTGGACTATGTAGGCTCAATAGCGGGCATTTGGACTATATAGATTACCTAGCAGGCACTTGCACTATCTAGGTTACTTAGCTGGCACTTGAACTATCTACGTTACCTAGCGGGTTCTTGGAATATGTAGGTTACCTAGCTGGCACTTGGACTATGTAGGTCAACTAGCGGGCCCTTGGACTATCTAGGTTAGCTAACAGGAACTTAGATTATGTAGGTTAACTAGCGGGCACTTGGAATATGTAGGTTAACTAGCGGGCCCTTGGACTATGTAGGTTTACTTGCGGGCCCTTCGACTATCTAGGTTCCCTAAAGGGCACTTGGACTATCTAGGTTACCGAAAAGGCACTTGGACAATCTAGGTTACCTAGCGGGTACTTGAACTATCTAGGTTAACTAGCAGGCACTTGGACTATGTAGGTTAACTAGCGGACATTTGCACTATGTAGGTTACCTAGCAGGCACTTGGACTGTCTAGGTTAACTAGCGGGCACTTGGACTATATAGGTTAACTAGCGTGCACTTGGACAATGTAGGTTCCTTAGCGGGCACTTGGACTATCTAGGTTGCCTAGTGGGCACTTGCACTATGTAGGTTAACTAGCGTGCCCTTGGACTATCTAGGTTACGTAACGGGCACTTGGTATATAGGTTAACTAGCGGGCACTTGGACTATATAGGCTAACTAGCGGACACTTGCACGATCTAGGTTAACTAGTGGGCCCTTGCACTATGTAGGTTAACTAGCGGGCCCATGGATTATGTAGGTTTACTAGCAGGCACTTGGACTATCTAGGTTAACTAGCAGGCACTTGGACTATGTAGTTTCCCTAGCGGGCATTTGGACTATTTAAGTTACCATCCGGAACTTGGACTATGTAGGTTACCTAGCGGGCACTTGGACTATCTAGGTTACCTAGCAGGCACTTTGACTATCTAGGTTAACTAACGGGCACCTGGAGTATGTAGGTTGCCGAGCGGGCACTTGGATTATGTAGGTTCCCTATCGGGCACTTGGACTATGTAGGTTAACTAGCGGGCACTTGGACTGTCTAGGTTACCTAGTGGGCACTTGGATTATCTCGGTTAACGAACGGGCACTTGGATTATCTAGGTTAACGAACGGGCACTTGGACTATGTAGGTTACCTAGCCGCCACTTGGACTATCTAGGTTAGCTAACAGGCACTTGGACTATCTAGATTCCCTAGCAGGCACTTGTACTATCTAGGTTACCTAGCTGGCACTTAGATTATGTAGGTTAAATAACGGCACTTGGAATATGTAGGTTATCTGGCGGACACTTGCACTATGTACTTTAACTAGCGGGCCCATGGACTATGTAGGTTTACTAGCGGGCCCTTGGACTATCTAGGTTCCCTAAATGGAATTTAGACTATCTAGGTTACCGAACGGGCACTTGGACTATCTAGGTTACCTAGCGGGCACTTGGACTATGTAGGCTAACTAGGGGGCCCTTGGACGATCGAGGTTACCTAGCGGGTACTTTAACTATCTAGTTTAACTAGCGGGCACTTGCACTATGTAGGTTACCTAGCGGGCACTTGGACTATGTAGGTTAACTAGCGGGCACTTGGACTATGTAGGTTACCTAGCGGGCACTTGGACTATGTACGTTCCCTAGCGGGCACTTGGACTACCTTCGTTACCTAGCGGTCACTTCGACTATGTACGTTACCTAGTGGGCACTTGGACTATGTACGTTTCCTAGCAGGTACTTGGACTAGAAAGGTTCCCTAGCGGGTATTTGGTCTATGTAGGTTAACTAGCGAGCACTTGGACCATCTAGGTTAACTAGCAGGGATTTGGAATATTAGGGCCCCTAGCGGGCATTTGGACTATATTGTTTACCTAGCGGGCACTTGGACTATGTAGTTTAACGAACGGGCACTTGGACTATGTGGGTAACCTAGTGGTCACTTGAACTGTTTAGGTTACCTAGCGGGCACTTAGACTATGTAGGTTAACTAGCGGGCACTTGGACTATCTAGGTTAACTAGCGGGCACTTGGACTATGTAGTTTCCCTAGCGGGCATTTGGACTATTTAGGTTACCTAGCGGGCCCTTGGACTATGTAGGTTTCCCAACGGGCACTTGGACTATCTAGGTTAACGAACGGGCACTTGGACTATGTAGGTTACCTAGCAGGCACTTGGACTATGTAGGTTACCTAGCAGGCACTTTGACTATCTAGGTTAACTAACGGGCACTTGGACTATGTAGTTTGCCTAGCAGGCACTTGGATTATGTAGGTTCCCTATAGGGCACTTGGACTTTGTAGGTTAACTAGCGGGCACTTGGACTGTCTAGGTTACGTAGTGGGCACTTGGATTATCTCGGTTAACGAACGGGCACTTGGATTATCTAGGTTAACGAACGGGCACTTGGACTATGTAGGTTACCTAGCCGCCACTTGGACTATCTAGGTTAGCTAACAGGCACTTGGACTATCTAGGTTCGCTAGCGGGCACTTGTACTACCTAGGTTACCTAGCTGGCACTTTGACTATGTAGGTCAACTAGCGGGCCCTTGGACTATCAAGGTTAGCCAACGGGCACTTAGATTATGTAGGTTAACTAGCGGGCCCATGGACTATGTAGGTTTACTAGCGGGCCCTTGGACTATCTAGGTACCCTAAAGGGCACTTGGACTATCTAGGTTCCCTAAAGGGCACTTGGACTATCTAGGTTACCTAGCGGGCACTTGGACTATGTAGGCTAACTAGGGGGCCCTTTGATGATCTAGGTTACCTAGCGGGTACATGAACTATCTAGGTTACCTAGCGGGCACTTGGACTATGTACGTTCCCTAGCGGACATTTGGACTATCTATGTTAACTAGCGGGCACTTGGAATATGTAGGTTAACTAGCGGATACTTGCACTATGTAGGTTACCTAGCAGGCACTTGGACTATCTAGGTTAACTAGCGGGCACTTGGACTATCTAGGATAACTAGCGTGCACTTGGACTATGTAGGTTCCTTAGCGGGCACTTGGACTATCTAGGTTGCCTAGCGGGCACTTGGACGATATAGGTTAACTAGCGTGCCCTTGGAATATCTAGGTTACGTAGCGGGCACTTGGTATATAGGTTAACTAGCGGGCACTTGGACTATGTAGGTTAACTAGAGGACACTTGGACTATCTAGTTTAAGTAGTGGGCCCTTGGACTATGTAGGTTAACTAGCGGGCACTTGGACAATCTAGGTTAACTAGCGGGTACTTGGAAGATCTAGGTTAACCAGCGGGCACTTGGACTATCTAGGTTACCTAGCGGGCACTTGGACTATATACGTTACCTAGCGGGCACTTGGACTATGTAGGTTACCTAGTGGGCACTTGGACTATCTAGGTTAACGAATGGGCACTTGGAATATGCAGGTAACCTAGCGGGCACTTGGACTGTCTAGGATACCTAGCGGGCACTTGGACTTCTAGGTTAACGAACGGGCTCTTGGACTATGTAGGTTGCCTAGCGGGCACGTGGACTATCTAGGTTAGGTAAAGGGCACTTGGACTATCTAGGTTACCTAGCGGGAACTTGGATAATGTAAGTTTCCTAGCGGGCACTTGGACTGTCTAGGTTACCTAACGGGCACTTTGACTACCTAGGTTACATAGCAGGCACTTGGACTATGTAGGTTAACTAGCGAGCACTTGGACGATCTAGGTTAACTAGCGAACCTTGGACTATGTAGGTTAACTTGCGGGCCTATTGACTATGTAGGTTAAGTAGCGGGCACTTGGACGATCTAGGTTAACTAGAGGGCACTTGGACTATCTAGGTTAACTAGCGGGCACTTTGATGATCAATGTTAACTAGCGGGCACTTGGACTATCTAGGGTAGCTAATGGGCACATGGACTAAGTACGTCCCCTAGTGGGCACTTGGACTATCTAGGTTAACTAACGGGCACTTGGACTATCTAGGTTACCTAGCGGGCACTTGTACTATCTAGGATACCTAGCTGGCACTTGGACTATGTAGGTCAACTAGCGGGCCCTTGGACTATCTAGGTTAGCTAACGTGCACTTAGATTATGTAGGTTAACTAGCGGGCACTTGGAATATGTAGGTTAACTAGCGGGCCCTTGGACTATGTAGGTTTACTTGCGGACCCTTCGACTATCAAGGTTCCCTAAAGGGCCCTTGGACTATCTAGCTTACCGAAAAGGCACTTGGACTATCTAGGTTACCTAGCGGGCACTTGGACTATGTAGGCCAACTAGGGGGCCCTTGGACTATCTAGGTTACCTAGCGGGTACTTGAACTATCTAGGTTAACTAGCGGGCACTTGGACTATGTAGGTTAACTAGCGGACACTTGCACTATGTAGGTTACCTAGAAGGCACTTGGACTATCTAGGTTAACTAGCGGGCACTTGGACTATATAGGTTAACTAGCGTGCACTTGGACAATGTAGGTTCCTTAGCGGGCACTTGGACTATCTAGGTTGCCTAGCGGGCACTTGCACTATGTAGGTTAACTAGCGTGCCCTTGGACTATCTAGGTTACGTAACGGGCACTTGGTATATAGGTTAACTAGCGGGCACTTGGACTATATAGGCTAACTAGCGGACACTTGCACGATCTAGGTTAACTAGCGGGCCCTTGCACTATGTAGGTTAACTAGCGGGCCCATGGATTATGTAGGTTTACTAGCAGGCACTTGGACTATCTAGGTTAACTAGCAGGCACTTGAACTATGTAGTTTCCCTAGCAGGCATTTGGACTATTTAGGTTACCATCGGGAAATTGGACTATGTAGGTTACCTAGCGGGCACTTGAACTATCTAGGTTACCTAGCAGGCACTTGGACTATGTAGGCTAACTAGGGGGCCCTTGGACGATCTAGGTTACCTAGTGGGTACTTCAACTGTCTAGGTTAACTAGCGGGCACTTGCAATATCTAGGTTACCTAGAGGGCACTTGGACTATGTACGTTCCCTAGCGGGCACTTGGACTATCTATGTTAACTAGCGGGCCCTTGGAATATCCAGATTACCTAGCGGGCACTTGGACTATATAGGTTACCTAGCGGGCACTTGGACTATGTAGGTTACCTAGTGGGCACTTGGACTATCTAGGTTAACGAACGGGCACTTGGACTTCTAGGTTAACGAACAGGCACATGGTCTATGTAGGTTGCTTACCGGGCACTTGGACTATCTACGTTAGGTAATGGGCACTTGGACTATCTAGGTTACCTAGCGGGAACTTGGAAAATGTAAGTTACCTAGCGGGCACTTGGACTATCTAGGTTACCTAATGGGCACTTGGACTATGTAGGTTCCCTAGCAGGCCTTTGGACTATGTAAATTCCCTAGCGAGCACTTGGACTATGTGGGTTTCCTGGCGGGCATTTGGACTATCTAGGTTACCTAACGGGCACTTGCACTATGTAGGTTACCTAGCGGGCACTTGGACTATGTAAGTTACCTATCGGGCACTTGGAGAATGTAGGTTAACTAGGGGGCACTAGGACTATGGAGGTTTCCTAGCCGGCCCTTGGACTACCTAGGTTACCTAGCGGGCATTTGGACTATGTAGGCTCCCTAGTAGTCATTTGGACTATATAGATTACCTAGCGGGCACTTGGACTATCTAGGTTACCAACCTGGCACTTGAACTATCTACGTTACCTACCGGGTACTTGGAGTATGTAGGTTACCTACCGGGCTCTTGGACTATCTAGGTTACCTAGCGGGCACTGGGACTATATAGGTTAACTAACGGGCACTTGGACTATGTAGGTTCGCTAGCGGGCCATTGGACTATGTAAGTTCCCTAGTGGGCACTTGGACTATGTGCGTTCCCTAGCGGTCATTTGGACTATCTAGGTTACCTAACGGGCACTTGGACAATGTAGGTTCCCTAGCGGGCACTTGGACTATGTAGGTTAACTAGCGGGCTTTTGGACTATGTAGGTTACCTCGCTGGCCCTTGGAATATCTAGGTTACCTAGGGGGAACCTGGACTATGTAGGTTAACTAGAGGGCACTTGTACTATCTAGGTTACCTAGCAGGCACTTGGACTATGTACGTTTCCTAGCGGGTACTTGGACTAGATAGGTTCCCTAGCGGGCACTTGGTCTATCTAGGTTAACTAGCGGGCATTTGGATTATTAGGGCCCCTAGCGGGCATTTGGACTACATTGGTTACCTAGCGGGCATTTGGACTATGTAGGTTAACGAACGGGCACATTGACTATGTAGATAACCTAGTGATCACTTGAACTGTCTAGGTTACCTAGCAGGCACATGGACTATGTAGGTTAACTAGCAGGCACTTGGACTATATAGGTTAACTAGCGGGCCCTTCGACGATGTAGGTTAACTAGCGGGCCCTTGGACTATGTAGGTTACCTAGCGGGCCCTTGGACTATGTATATTAACTAGCGGCACTTGGACTATCTACGTTAACTAGCGGGCCCTTGAACTATGTAGATTCCCTAGCGGGGACTTGGACTATGTATGTTCCTGCGCGGGCACTTGGACTATGTAGGTTCCCTAGCAGGCACTTGGACAATGTAGGTTCCAGAGCGGGCACTTGGACGAACTAGATTCCCGAGCGGGCACTTGTACTATGTAGATTAAATAGCGGACACTTGGAGGATCTAGGTTAACAAGCGGGTAATTGGACTATGTAGGTTAACTAGCGGGCCCTTGAACTATGTAGATTAAAGAGCGGAACATGGACTATCTACGTTAACTAGCGGGCCCTTGGACTATGTAGATTCACTAGCGGGCACTTGGACTATGTATGTTCCCTAGCGGGCACTTGGGCTATGTATGTTCCCTATGGACACTTGAACTATGTAAGTTAACTACCGGGCACTTGGACTATGTAGGTTAACTAGCGGGCCCTTGGACTATCTAGGTTACCTAGCGAGCACTTGGACTATCAAGGTCAACTAGTGGGCCCTTGTACTATGTAGGTTAACTAGCGGGCCTTTGGACTACGTAGGTTAACTAGCGGGCACTTGGACGATCTAGGTTAACTAGAGGGCACTTGGACTATCTAGGTTAACTAGCGGGCACTTGGATGATCAATGTTAACTAGCGGGCACTTGGACTATCTAGGTTAGCTAATGGGCACATGGACTAAGTACGTCCCCTAGTGGGCACTTGGACTATCTAGGTTAACTAACGGGCACTTGGACTATCTAGGTTGCCTAGCGGGCACTTGTACTATCTAGGATACCTAGCTGGCACTTGGACTATGTAGGTCAACTAGCGGGCCCTTGGACTATCTAGGTTAGCTAACTTGCACTTAGATTATGTAGGTTAACTAGCGGGCCCTTGGACTATGTAGGTTTACTTGCGGACCCTTCGACTATCAAGGTTCCCTAAAGGGCCCTTGGACTATCTAGCTTACCGAAAAGGCACTTGGACTATCTAGGTTACCTAGCGGGCACTTGGACTATGTAGGCCAACTAGGGGGCCCTTGGACTATCTAGGTTACCTAGCGGGTACTTGAACTATCTAGGTTAACTAGCGGGCACTTGGACTATGTAGGTTAACTAGCGGACACTTGCACTATGTAGGTTACCTAGAAGGCACTTGGACTATCTAGGTTAATTAGCGGGCACTTGGACTATATAGCTCAACTAGCGTGCACTTGGACAATGTAGGTTCCTTAGCGGGTACTTGGACTATCTAGGTTCCCTAGCGGGCACTTGCACTATGTAGGTTAACTAGCGTGCCCTTGCACTATCTAGGTTACGTAACGGGCACTTGGTATATAGGTTAACTAGCGGGCACTTGGACTATATAGGCTAACTAGCGGACACTTGCACGATCTAGGTTAACTAGCGGGCCCATGGATTATGTAGGTTTACTAGCAGGCACTTGGACTATCTAGGTTAACTAGCAGGCACTTGAACTATGTAGTTTCCCTAGCGGGCATTTGGACTATTTAGGTTACCATCGGGAACTTGGACTATGTAGGTTACCTAGCGGGCACTTGAACTATCTAGGTTACCTAGCAAGCACTTGGACTATGTAGGCTAACTAGGGGGCCCTTGGACGATCTAGGTTACCTAGTGGGTACTTCAACTGTCTAGGTTAACTAGCGGGCACTTGCAATATCTAGGTTACCTAGAGGGCACTTGGACTATGTACGTTCCCTAGCGGGCACTTGGACTATCTATGTTAACTAGCGGGCCCTTGGACTATCCAGATTACCTAGCGGGCACTTGGACTATATAGGTTACCTAGCGGGCACTTGGACTATGTAGGTTACCTAGTGGGCACTTGGACTATCTATGTTAACGAACGGGCACTTGGACTTCTAGGTTAACGAACGGGCACATGGTCTATGTAGGTTGCTTACCGGGCACTTGGACTATCTACGTTAGGTAATGGGCACTTGGACTATCTAGGTTACCTAGCGGGAACTTGGACAATGTAAGTTACCTAGCGGGCACTTGGACTATCTAGGTTACCTAATGGGCACTTTGACTATCTAGGTTACATAGCGGGCACTTGGACTATGTAGGTTAACTAGCGAGCACTTGGACTCTAGGTTACCTAGCGGGCACTTGGCCTATCTAGGTTGCCTAGCGGGCACTTCGACAGTCTAGGTTACCTAGCGGGCACTTGGACTATCTAGGTTAACGAACGGGCACTTGGACCATGTAGGTTACCTAGCGGGCACTTGGACTACGTAGGATCCATATCGGATATTTGGACTACTTAGGTTACCTAGCGGGCACTTGGACTATGTAGGTTAACCAGCGGGCACTTGGACTATCTCGGTCAACTAGCGGCCCTTGTACTATGTAGGTTAACTAGCATGCACTTGTACTATCTAGGTTAACTAGCGGGCACTTGGCTGATCAATGTTAACTAGCGGGCACTTGGACTATCTCGGTTAGCTAACGGGCACTTGGACTAAGTACGTCCCCTAGTGGGCACATGGACTATCTAGATTAACTAACGGGCAGTAGGAATATCTAGGTTAACTAGCGGGCACATGGATAATCTAGGTTACCTAGCTGGCAGTTGGACTATGAATGTTCCTAGCGGGCAATTGGATTATCTAGGTTGCCAAGCGGGCATTTGGAATATGTAGGTCAACTAGCGGGCCCTTGGACTATCTAGGTTAGCTAACTGGCACTTGGACTATGTGGGTTAACTAGCGAACACTTGCACGATCTAGGTTAACTAGCGGGCTCTTGCACTATGTAGGTTAACTAGCGGGCACTAGGACGATATAGGTTAACTAGCGGGCACTTGGATTATCTAGGTTACCTAGCGGGCACTTGGACTATGTAGGTTCCCTAGCCGGCATTTTGACTATATAGGTTCCCTAGCAGGCATTTGGACTATATAGATAACCTAGCGGGCACTTAGACTCTGTAGGTTACCTAGCGGGCAGTTGGACTATCTAGGTTTCCTAGCTGGCACTTGAACTATCTACGTTACCTAGCGGGTTCTTGTAGTATGTATGTTACTTCGCGGGCTGTTGGTCTATCTAGGTTACCAAGCGGGCACTTGGACTATCTAGGTTAACTAACGGGCACTTGGACTATGTAGGTTCCCTATCAGGCACTTGGAGAATGTAGGTTAACTAGGGGGCACTAGGACTATGTAGGTTACCTAGCGGGCCCTTGGACTATCTAGGTTACCTAGCGGGCATTTGTACTATGTAGGCTCAATAGCGGGCATTTGGACTATATAGATTACCTAGCGGGCACTTGCACTATCTAGGTTACTTAGCTGGCACTTGAACTATCTACGTTACCTAGCGGGTTCTTGGAATATGTAGGTTACCTAGCGGGCTGTTGGACTATCTAGGTTACCTAACGGGCACTTGGACTATCTAGGTTAACTATCGGGCACTTGGACTATGGATGTTCCCTAGCGGGCCCTTGGACTATGTAAGTTCCCTAGCGGGCACTTGGACTATGTAGGTTAACTAGCGGGCCCTTGGACTATCTAGGTTACCTAGCGGGCTGTTGGACTATCTAGGATACCAAGCGGGCACTTGGACTATCTAGGTCAACTAGTGGGCCCTTGTACTATGTAGGTTAACTAGCGAGCACTTGGACTATCTAGGTTATCTAGCGTACCTTGGACTATGAAGGTTAACTAGCGGGCCTTTGGACTATGGAGGTTAACTAGCGGGCACTTGGACGATCAATGTTAACTAGCGGGCACTTGGACTATCTAGGTTAGCTAATGGGCACATGGACTATCTAGGTTACCTAGCGGGCACTTGTAATATCTAGACTACCTAGCTGGCACTTGGACTATGTAGGTCAACTAGCGGGCCCTTGGACTATCTAGGTTAGCTAACGGGAACTTAGTTCATGTAGGTTAACTAGCGGGCACTTGGAATATGTAGGTTAACTAGCGGGCCCTTGGACTATGTAGGTTTACTTGCGGGCCCTTAGACTATCTAGGTTCCCTAAAGGGCACTTGGACTATCTAGGTTACCGAAAAGGCACTTGGACTATCTAGGTTACCTAGCGGGTAATTGAACTATCTAGGTTAACTAGCAGGCACTTGGAATATGTAGGTTAACTAGCGGACACTTGCACTATGTAGGTTACCTAGCAGGCACTTGGACTGTCTAGGTTAACTAGCGGGCACTTGGACTATATAGGTTAACTAGCGTGCACTTGGACAATGTAGGTTCCTTAGCGGGCACTTGGACTATCTAGGTTGCCTAGTGGGCACTTGCACTATGTAGGTTAACTAGCGTGCCCTTGGACTATCTAGGTTACGTAACGGGCACTTGGTATATAGGTTAACTAGCGGGCACTTGGACTATATAGGCTAACTAGCGGACACTTGCACGATCTAGGTTAACTAGTGGGCCCTTGCACTATGTAGGTTAACTAGCGGGCCCATGGATTATGTAGGTTTACTAGCAGGCACTTGGACTATCTAGGTTAACTAGCAGGCACTTGGACTATGTAGTTTCCCTAGCGGGCATTTGGACTATTTAAGTTACCATCCGGAACTTGGACTATGTAGGTTACCTAGCGGGCACTTGGACTATCTAGGTTACCTAGCAGGCACTTTGACTATCTAGGTTAACTAACGGGCACCTGGAGTATGTAGGTTGCCGAGCGGGCACTTGGATTATGTAGGTTCCCTATCGGGCACTTGGACTATGTAGGTTAACTAGCGGGCACTTGGACTGTCTAGGTTACCTAGTGGGCACTTGGATTATCTCGGTTAACGAACGGGCACTTGGATTATCTAGGTTAACGAACGGGCACTTGGACTATGTAGGTTACCTAGCCGCCACTTGGACTATCTAGGTTAGATAACAGGCACTTGGACTATCTAGATTCCCTAGCAGGCACTTGAACTATCTAGGTTACCTAGCTGGCACTTAGATTATGTAGGTTAAATAACGGGCACTTGGAATATGTAGGTTAACTGGCGGACACTTGCACTATGTACGTTAACTAGCGGGCCCATGGACTATGTAGGTTTACTAGCGGGCCCTTGGACTATCTAGGTTCCCTAAATGGAATTTAGACTATCTAGGTTACCGAACGGGCACTTGGACTATCTAGGTTACCTAGCGGGCACTTGGACTATGTAGGCTAACTAGGGGGCCCTTGGACGATCGAGGTTACCTAGCGGGTACTTTAACTATCTAGTTTAACTAGCGGGCACTTGCACTATGTAGGTTACCTAGCGGGCACTTGGACTATGTAGGTTAACTAGCGGGCACTTGGACTATGTAGGTTACCTAGCGGGCACTTGGACTATGTACGTTCCCTAGCGGGCACTTGGACTACCTTCGTTACCTAGCGGTCACTTCGACTATGTACGTTACCTAGCGGGCACTTGGACTATGTACGTTTCCTAGCAGGTACTTGGACTAGATAGGTTCCCTAGCGGGTACTTGGTCTATGTAGGTTAACTAGCGAGCACTTGGACCATCTAGGTTAACTAGCAGGTATTTGGAATATTAGGGCCCCTAGCGGGCATTTGGATGATATTGTTTACCTAGCGGGCACTTGGACTATGTAGTTTAACGAACGGGCACTTGGACTATGTGGGTAACCTAGTGGTCACTTGAACTGTTTAGGTTACCTAGCGGGCACTTAGACTATGTAGGTTAACTAGCGGGCACTTGGACTATCTAGGTTAACTAGCGGGCACTTGGACTATGTAGTTTCCCTAGCGGGCATTTGGACTATTTAGGTTACCTAGCGGGCCCTTGGACTATGTATGTTTCCCAACGGGCACTTGGACTATCTAGGTTAACGAACGGGCACTTGGACTATGTAGGTTACCTAGCGGGCACTTGGACTATCTAGGTTACCTAGCAGGCACTTTGACTATCTAGGTTAACTAACGGGCACTTGGACTATGTAGTTTGCCTAGCAGGCACTTGGATTATGTAGGTTCCCTATAGGGCACTTGGACTTTGTAGGTTAACTAGCGGGCACTTGGACTGTCTAGGTTACGTAGTGGGCACTTGGATTATCTCGGATAATGAACGGGCACTTGGATTATCTAGGTTAACGAACGGGCACTTGGACTATGTAGGTTACCTAGCCGCCACTTGGACTATCTAGGTTAGCTAACAGGCACTTGGACTATCTAGGTTCGCTAGCGGGCACTTGTACTACCTAGGTTACCTAGCTGGCACTTTGACTATGTAGGTCAACTAGCGGGCCCTTGGACTATCAAGGTTAGCCAACGGGCACTTAGATTATGTAGGTTAACTAGCGGGCCCATGGACTATGTAGGTTTACTAGCGGGCCCTTGGACTATCTAGGTACCCTAAAGGGCACTTGGACTATCTAGGTTCCCTAAAGGGCACTTGGACTATCTAGGTTACGTAACGGGCACTTGGTATATAGGTTAACTAGCGGGCACTTGGACTATATAGGCTAACTAGCGGACACTTGCACGATCTAGGTTAACTAGTGGGCCCTTGCACTATGTAGGTTAACTAGCGGGCCCATGGATTATGTAGGTTTACTAGCAGGCACTTGGACTATCTAGGTTAACTAGCAGGCACTTGGACTATGTATTTTCCCTAGCGGGCATTTGGACTATTTAAGTTACCATCCGGAACTTGGACTATGTAGGTTACCTAGCGGGCACTTGGACTATCTAGGTTACCTAGCAGGCACTTTGACTATCTAGGTTAACTAATGGGCACCTGGAGTATGTAGGTTGCCGAGCGGGCACTTGGATTATGTAGGTTCCCTATCGGGCACTTGGACTATGTAGGTTAACTAGCGGGCACTTGGACTGTCTAGGTTACCTAGTGGGCACTTGGATTATCTCGGTTAACGAACGGGCACTTGGATTATCTAGGTTAACGAACGGGCACTTGGACTATGTAGGTTACCTAGCCGCCACTTGGACTATCTAGGTTAGCTAACAGGCACTTGGACTATCTAGATTCCCTAGCAGGCACTTGTACTATCTAGGTTACCTAGCTGGCACTTAGATTATGTAGGTTAAATAACGGGCACTTGGAATATGTAGGTTAACTGGCGGACACTTGCACTATGTACGTTAACTAGCGGGCCCATGGACTATGTAGGTTTACTAGCGGGCCCTTGGACTATCTAGGTTCCCTAAATGGAATTTAGACTATCTAGGTTACCGAACGGGCACTTGGACTATCTAGGTTACCTAGCGGGCACTTGGACTATGTAGGCTAACTAGGGGGCCCTTGGACGATCGAGGTTACCTAGCGGGTACTTTAACTATCTAGTTTAACTAGCGGGCACTTGCACTATGTAGGTTACCTAGCGGGCACTTGGACTATGTAGGTTACCTAGCGGGCATTTGGACTATGTACGTTCCCTAGCGGGCACTTGGACTATGTACGTTCCCTAGCGGGCACTTGGACTATGTACGTTACCTAGCGGGCACTTGGACTATGTACGTTTCCTAGCAGGTACTTGGACTAGATAGGTTCCCTAGCGGGTACTTGGTCTATGTAGGTTAACTAGCGAGCACTTGGACCATCTAGGTTAACTAGCAGGTATTTGGAATATTAGGGCCCCTAGCGGGCATTTGGACGATATTGTTTACCTAGCGGGCACTTGGACTATGTAGTTTAACGAACGGGCACTTGGACTATGTGGGTAACCTAGTGGTCACTTGAACTGTTTAGGTTACCTAGCGGGCACTTAGACTATGTAGGTTAACTAGCGGGCACTTGGACTATCTAGGTTAACTAGCGGGCACTTGGACTATGTAGTTTCCCTAGCGGGCATTTGGACTATTTAGGTTACCTAGCGGGCCCTTGGACTATGTAGGTTTCCCAACGGGCACTTGGATTATCTAGGTTAACGAACGGGCACTTGGACTATGTAGGTTACCTAGCCGCCACTTGGACTATCTAGGTTAGCTAACAGGCACTTGGACTATCTAGGTTCGCTAGCGGGCACTTGTACTACCTAGGTTACCTAGCTGGCACTTTGACTATGTAGGTCAACTAGCGGGCCCTTGGACTATCAAGGTTAGCCAACGGGCACTTAGATTATGTAGGTTAACTAGCGGGCCCATGGACTATGTAGGTTTACTAGCGGGCCCTTGGACTATCTAGGTACCCTAAAGGGCACTTGGACTATCTAGGTTCCCTAAAGGGCACTTGGACTAACTAGGTTACCTAGCGGGCACTTGGACTATGTAGGCTAACTAGGGGGCCCTTTGATGATCTAGGTTACCTAGCGGGTACTTGAACTATCTAGGTTACCTAGCGGGCACTTGGACTATGTACGTTCCCTAGCGGACATTTGGACTATCTATGTTAACTAGCGGGCACTTGGAATATGTAGGTTAACTAGCGGATACTTGCACTATGTAGGTTACCTAGGAGGCACTTGGACTATCTAGGTTAACTAGCGGGCACTTGGACTATCTAGGATAACTAGCGTGCACTTGGACTATGTAGGTTCCTTAGCAGGCACTTGGACTATCTAGGTTGCCTAGCGGGCACTTGGACGATATAGGTTAACTAGCGTGCCCTTGGAATATCTAGGTTACGTAGCGGGCACTAGGTATATAGGTTAACTAGCGGGCACTTGGACTATGTAGGTTAACTAGAGGACACTTGGACTATCTAGTTTAACTAGTGGGCCCTTGGACTATGTAGGTTAACTAGCGGGCACTTGGACAATCTAGGTTAACTAGCGGGCACTTGGAAGATCTAGGTTAACCAGCGGGCACTTTGACTATCAAAGTGAACAAGTGAGCCCTTGGACTATGTAGTTTAACTAGCGGGCCCTTGGACTATCTAGGTTACCTAGCGGGCACTTGGACTATATACGTTACCTAGCGGGCACTTGGACTATGTAGGTTACCTAGTGGGCACTTGTACTATCTAGGTTAACGAATGGGCACTTGGAATATGCAGGTAACCTAGCGGGCACTTGGACTGTCTAGGTTACCTAGCGGGCACTTGGACTTCTAGGTTAACGAACGGGCTCTTGGACTATGTAGGTTGCCTAGCGGGCACTTGGACTATCTAGGTTAGGTAAAGGGCACTTGGACTATCTAGGTTACCTAGCGGGAACTTGGATAATATAAGTTTCCTAGCGGGCACTTGGACTGTCTAGGTTACCTAACGGGCACTTTGACTACCTAGGTAACATAGCAGGCACTTGGACTATGTAGGTTAACTCGCGAGCACTTGGACGATCTAGGTTAACTAGCGAACCTTGGACTATGTAGGTTAACTTGCGGGCCTATGGACTATGTAGGTTAAGTAGCGGGCACTTGGACGATCTAGGTTAACTAGAGGGCACTTGGACTATCTAGGTTAACTAGCGGGCACTTTGATGATCAAATTTAACTAGCGGGCACTTTGATGATCAATGTTAACTAGCGGGCACTTGGACTATCTAGGGTAGCTAATGGGCACATGGACTAAGTACGTCCCCTAGTGGGCACTTGGACTATCTAGGTTAACTAACGGGCACTTGGACTATCTAGGTTACCTAGCGGGCACTTGTACTATCTAGGATACCTAGCTGGCACTTGGACTATGTAGGTCAACTAGCGGGCCCTTGGACTATCTAGGTTAGCTAACGTGCACTTAGATTATGTAGGTTAACTAGCGGGCACTTGGAATATGTAGGTTAACTAGCGGGCCCTTGGACTATGTAGGTTTACTTGCGGACCCTTCGACTATCAAGGTTCCCTAAAGGGCCCTTGGACTATCTAGCTTACCGAAAAGGCACTTGGACTATCTAGGTTACCTAGCGGGCACTTGGACTATGTAGGCCAACTAGGGGGCCCTTGGACTATCTAGGTTACCTAGCGGGTACTTGAACTATCTAGGTTAACTAGCGGGCACTTGGACTATGTAGGTTAACTAGCGGACACTTGCACTATGTAGGTTACCTAGAAGGCACTTGGACTATCTAGGTTAACTAGCGGGCACTTGGACTATATAGGTTAACTAGCGTGCACTTGGACAATGTAGGTTCCTTAGCGGGCACTTGGACTATCTAGGTTGCCTAGCGGGCACTTGCACTATGTAGGTTAACTAGCGTGCCCTTGGACTATCTAGGTTACGTAACGGGCACTTGGTATATAGGTTAACTAGCGGGCACTTGGACTATATAGGCTAACTAGCGGACACTTGCACGATCTAGGTTAACTAGCGGGCCCCTGCACTATGTAGGTTAACTAGCGGGCCCATGGATTATGTAGGTTTACTAGCAGGCACTTGGACTATCTAGGTTAACTAGCAGGCACTTGAACTATGTAGTTTCCCTAGCGGGCATTTGGACTATTTAGGTTACCATCGGGAACTTGGACTATGTAGGTTACCTAGCGGGCACTTGAACTATCTAGGTTACCTAGCAGGCACTTGGACTATGTAGGCTAACTAGGGGGCCCTTGGACGATCTAGGTTACCTAGTGGGTACTTCAACTGTCTAGGTTAACTAGCGGGCACTTGCAATATCTAGGTTACCTAGAGGGCACTTGGACTATGTACGTTCCCTAGCGGGCACTTGAACTATCTATGTTAACTAGCGGGCCCTTGGAATATCCAGATTACCTAGCGGGCACTTGGACTATATAGGTTACCTAGCGGGCACTTGGACTATGTAGGTTACCTAGTGGGCACTTGGACTATCTAGGTTAACGAACGGGCACTTGGACTTCTAGGTTAAAGAAAGGGCACATGGTCTATGTAGGTTGCTTACCTGGCACTTGGACTATCTACGTTAGGTAATGGGCACTTGGACTATCTAGTTACCTAGCGGGAACTTGGACAATGTAAGTTACCTAGCGGGCACTTGGACTATCTAGGTTACCTAATGGGCACTTGGACTATGTAGGTTCCCTAGCAGGCCTTTGGACTATGTAAATTCCCTAGCGAGCACTTGGACTATGTGGGTTTCCTGGCGGGCATTTGGACTATCTAGGTTACCTAACGGGCACTTGCACTATGTAGGTTACCTAGCGGGCACTTGGACTATGTAGGTTACCTATCGGGCACTTGGAGAATGTAGGTTAACTAGGGGGCACTAGGACTATGGAGGTTTCCTAGCTGGCCCTTGGACTACCTAGGTTACCTAGCGGGCATTTGGACTATGTAGGCTCCCTAGTAGTCATTTGGACTATATAGATTACCTAGCGGGCACTTGGACTATCTAGGTTACCAACCTGGCACTTGAACTATCTACGTTACCTACCGGGTACTTGGAGTATGTAGGTTACCTACCGGGCTCTTGGACTATCTAGGTTACCTAGCGGGTACTGGGACTATATAGGTTAATTAACGGGCACTTGGACTATGTAGGTTCGCTAGCGGGCCATTGGACTATGTAAGTTCCCTAGTGGGCACTTGGACTATGTGCGTTCCCTTGCGGGCATTTGGACTATCTAGGTTACCTAAGGGGCACTTGGACAATGTAGGTTCCCTAGCGGGCACTTGGACCATGTAGGTTAACTAGCGGGCATTTGGACTATGTAGGTTACCTCGCTGGCCCTTGGAATATCTAGGTTACCTAGGGGGAACCTGGACTATGTAGGTTAACTAGAGGGCACTTGGACTATCTAGGTTACCTAGCAGGCACTTGGACTATGTACGTTTCCTAGCGGGTACTTGGACTAGATAGGTTCCCTAGCGGGCACTTGGTCTATCTAGGTTAACTAGCGGGCATTTGGATTATTAGGGCCCCTAGGGGGCATTTGGACTATATTGGTTACCTAGCGGGCATTTGGACTATGTAGGTTAACGAACGGGCACTTGGACTATGTAGATAACCTAGTGATCACTTGAACTGTCTAGGTTACCTAGCGGGCACTTGGACTATGTAGGTTAACTAGCAGGCACTTGGACTATATAGGTTAACTAGCGGGCCCTTCGACGATGTAGGTTAACTAGCGGGCCCTTGGACTATGTAGGTTACCTAGCGGGCACTTGGACGATCTAGGTTAACTAGCGGGTACTTGGACTATGTAGGTTAACTAGCGGGCCCTTGGACTATGTATATTAACTAGCGGCACTTGGACTATGTATATTAACTAGCGGCACTTGGACTATCTACGTTAACTAGCGGGCCCTTGGACTATGTAGATTCCCTAGCGGGAACTTGGACTATGTATGTTCCAGCGCGGGCACTTGGACTATGTAGGTTCCCTAGCAGGCACTTGGACTATGTAGGTTCCAGAGCGGGCACTTGGACGAACTAGATTCCCGAGCGGGCACTTGTACTATGTAGATTAACTAGCGGACACTTGGAGGATCTAGGTTAACAAGCGGGTAATTGGACTATGTAGGTTAACTAGCGGGCCCTTGAACTATGTAGATTAAAGAGCGGAACATGGACTATCTACGTTAACTAGTGGGCCCTTGGACTATGTAGATTCACTAGCGGGCACTTGGACTATGTATGTTCCCTAGCGGGCACTTGGGCTATGTATGTTCCCTATGGACACTTGAACTATGTAAGTTAACTACCGGGCACTTGGACTATGTAGGTTAACTAGCGGGCCCTTGGACTATCTAGGTTACCTAGCGGGCACTTGGACTATCAAGGTCAACTAGTGGGCCCTTGTACTATGTAGGTTAACTAGCGAGCACTTGGACTATCTAGGTTAACTAGCGGACCTTGGACTATGTAGGTTAACTGGCGGGCCTTTGGACTATGTAGGTTAACTAGCGGGCACTTGGACGATCTAGGTTAACTAGAGGGCACTTGGACTATCTAGGTTAATTAGCGGGCACTTGGATGATCAATGTTAACTAGCGGGCACTTGGACTATCTAGGTTAGCTAATGGGCACATGGACTAAGTACGTCCCCTAGTGGGCACTTGGACTATCTAGGTTAACTAACGGGCACTTGGACTATCTAGGTTACCTAGCGGGCACTTGTACTATCTAGGATACCTAGCTGGCACTTGGACTATGTAGGTCAACTAGCGGGCCCTTGGACTATCTAGGTTAGCTAACGTGCACTTAGATTATGTAGGTTAACTAGCGGGCACTTGGAATATGTAGGTTAACTAGCGGGCCCTTGGACTATGTAGGTTTACTTGCGGACCCTTCGACTATCAAGGTTCCCTAAAGGGCCCTTGGACTATCTAGCTTACCGAAAAGGCACTTGGACTATCTAGGTTACCTAGCGGGCACTTGGACTATGTAGGCCAACTAGGGGGCCCTTGGACTATCTAGGTTACCTAGCGGGTACTTGAACTATCTAGGTTAACTAGCGGGCACTTGGACTATGTAGGTTAACTAGCGGACACTTGCACTATGTAGGTTACCTAGAAGGCACTTGGACTATCTAGGTTAACTAGCGGGCACTTGGACTATATAGGTTAACTAGCGTGCACTTGGACAATGTAGGTTCCTTAGCGGGCACTTGGACTATCTAGGTTGCCTAGCGGGCACTTGCACTATGTAGGTTAACTAGCCTGCCCTTGGACTATCTAGGTTACGTAACGGGCACTTGGTATATAGGTTAACTAGCGGGCACTTGGACTATATAGGCTAACTAGCGGACACTTGCACGATCTAGGTTAACTAGCGGGCCCTTGCACTATGTAGGTTAACTAGCGGGCCCATGGATTATGTAGGTTTACTAGCAGGCACTTGGACTATCTAGGTTAACTAGCAGGCACTTGAACTATGTAGTTTCCCTAGCGGGCATTTGGACTATTTAGGTTACCATCGGGAACTTGGACTATGTAGGTTACCTAGCGGGCACTTGAACTATCTAGGTTACCTAGCAGGCACTTGGACTATGTAGGCTAACTAGGGGGCCCTTGGACGATCTAGGTTACCTAGTGGGTACTTCAACTGTCTAGGTTAACTAGCGGGCACTTGCAATATCTAGGTTGCCTAGAGGGCACTTGGACTACGTACGTTCCCTAGCGGGCACTTGGAATATCTATGTGAACTAGCGGGCCCTTGGACTATCCAGATTACCTAGCGGGCACTTGGACTATATAGGTTACCTAGCGGGCACTTGGACTATGTAGGTTACCTAGTGGGCACTTGGACTATCTAGGTTAACGAACGGTCACTTGGACTTCTAGGTTAAAGAAAGGGCACATGGTCTATGTAGGTTGCTTACCTGGTACTTGGACTATCTACGTTAGGTAATGGGCACTTGGACTATCTAGGTTACCTAGCGGGAACTTGGACAATGTAAGTTACCTAGCGGGCACTTGGACTATCTAGGTTACCTAATGGGCACTTTGACTATCTAGGTTACATAGCGGGCACTTGGACTATGTAGGTTAACTAGCGAGCACTTGGACTCTAGGTTACCTAGCGGGCACTTGGCCTATCTAGGTTGCCTAGCGGGCACTTCGACAGTCTAGGTTACCTAGCGGGCACTTGGACTATCTAGGTTAACGAACGGGCACTTGGACCATGTAGGTTACCTAGCGGGCACTTGGACTACGTAGGATTCATATCGGATATTTGGACTACTTAGGTTACCTAGCGGGCACTTGGACTATGTAGGTTAACCAGCGGGCACTTGGAGTATCTCGGTCAATTAGCGGCCCTTGTACTATGTAGGTTAACTAGCATGCACTTGTACTATCTAGGTTAACTAGCGGGCACTTGGATGATCAATGTTAACTAGCGGGCACTTGGACTATCTCGGTTAGCTAACGGGCACTTGGACTAAGTACGTCCCCTAGTGGGCACATGGACTATCTAGATTAACTTACGGGCAGTAGGAATATCTAGGTTAACTAGCGGGCACTTGGACAATCTAGGTTACCTAGCTGGCAGTTGGACTATGAATGTTCCTAGCGGGCAATTGGATTATCTAGGTTGCCAAGCGGGCACTTGGAATATGTAGGTCAACTACCGGGCCCTTGGACTATCTAGGTTAGCTAACTGGCACTTGGACTATGTGGGTTAACTAGCGAACACTTGCACGATCTAGGTTAACTAGCGGGCTCTTGCACTATGTAGGTTAACTAGCGGGCACTTGGACGATCTAGGTTAACTAGCGGGCACTTGGACGATATAGGTTACCTAGCGGGCACTTGGACTATGTAGGTTACCTAGCGGGCACTTGTACTATCTAGGATACCTAGCTGGCACTTGGACTATGTAGGTCAACTAGCGGGCCCTTGGACTATCTAGGTTAGCTAACGTGCACTTAGATTATGTAGGTTAACTAGCGGGCACTTGGAATATGTAGGTTAACTAGCGGGCCCTTGGACTATGTAGGTTTACTTGCGGACCCTTCGACTATCAAGGTTCCCTAAAGGGCCCTTGGACTATCTAGCTTACCGAAAAGGCACTTGGACTATCTAGGTTACCTAGCGGGCACTTGGACTATGTAGGCCAACTAGGGGGCCCTTGGACTATCTAGGTTACCTAGCGGGTACTTGAACTATCTAGGTTAACTAGCGGGCACTTGGACTATGTAGGTTAACTAGTGGACACTTGCACTATGTAGGTTACCTAGAAGGCACTTGGACTATCTAGGTTAACTAGCGGGCACTTGGACTATATAGGTTAACTAGCGTGCACTTGGACAATGTAGGTTCCTTAGCGGGCACTTGGACTATCTAGGTTGCCTAGCGGGCACTTGCACTATGTAGGTTAACTAGCGTGCCCTTGGACTATCTAGGTTATGTAACGGGCACTTGGTATATAGGTTAACTAGCGGGCACTTGGACTATATATGCTAACTAGCGGACACTTGCACGATCTAGGTTAACTAGCGGGCCCTTGCACTATGTAGGTTAACTAGCGGGCCCATGGATTATGTAGGTTTACTAGCAGGCACTTGGACTATCTAGGTTAACTAGCAGGCACTTGAACTATGTAGTTTCCCTAGCGGGCATTTGGACTATTTAGGTTACCATCGGGAACTTGGACTATGTAGGTTACCTAGCGGGCACTTGAACTATCTAGGTTACCTAGCAGGCACTTGGACTATGTAGGCTAACTAGGGGGCCCTTGGACGATCTAGGTTACCTAGTGGGTACTTCAACTGTCTAGGTTAACTAGCGGGCACTTGCAATATCTAGGTTGCCTAGAGGGCACTTGGACTACGTACGTTCCCTAGCGGGCACTTGGACTATCTATGTGAACTAGCGGGCCCTTGGACTATCCAGATTACCTAGCGGGCACTTGGACTATATAGGTTACCTAGCGGGCACTTGGACTATGTAGGTTACCTAGTGGGCACTTGGACTATCTAGGTTAACGAACGGTCAGTTGGACTTCTAGGTTAAAGAAAGGGCACATGGTCTATGTAGGTTGCTTACCTGGCACTTGGACTATCTACGTTAGGTAATGGGCACTTGGACTATCTAGGTTACCTAGCGGGAACTTGGACAATGTAAGTTACCTAGCGGGCACTTGGACTATCTAGGTTACCTAATGGGCACTTTGACTATCTAGGTTACATAGCGGGCACTTGGACTATGTAGATTAACTAGCGAGCACTTGGACTCTAGGTTACCTAGCGGGCACTTGGCCTATCTAGGTTGCCTAGCGGGCACTTCGACAGTCTAGGTTACCTAGCGGGCACTTGGACTATCTAGGTTAACGAACGGGCACTTGGACCATGTAGGTTACCTAGCGGGCACTTGGACTACGTAGAATTCATATCGGATATTTGGACTACTTAGGTTACCTAGCGGGCACTTGGACTATGTAGGTTAACCAGCGGGCACTTGGAGTATCTCGGTCAACTAGCGGCCCTTGTACTATGTAGGTTAACTAGCATGCGCTTGTACTATCTAGGTTAACTAGCGGGCACTTGGATGATCAATGTTAACTAGCGGGCACTTGGACTATCTCGGTTAGCTAACGGGCACTTGGACTAAGTACGTCCCCTAGTGGGCACATGGACTATCTAGATTAACTAACGGGCAGTAGGAATATCTAGGTTAACTAGCAGGCACTTGGACAATCTAGGTTACCTAGCTGGCAGTTGGACTATGAATGTTCCTAGCGGGCAATTGGATTATCTAGGTTGCCAAGCGGGCACTTGGAATATGTAGGTCAACTACCGGGCCCTTGGACTATCTAGGTTAGCTAACTGGCACTTGGACTATGTGGGTTAACTAGCGAACACTTGCACGATCTAGGTTAACTAGCGGGCTCTTGCACTATGTAGGTTAACTAGCGGACACTTGGACGATCTAGGTTAACTAGCGGGCACTTGGACGATATAGGTTAACTAGCAGGCACTTGGATTATCTAGGTTACCTAGCGGGCACTTGGACTATGTAGGTTCCCTAGCCGGCATTTTGACTATATAGGTTCCCTAGCGGGCATTTGGACGATATAGATAACCTAGCGGGCACTTAGACTCTGTAGGTTACCTAGCGGGCAGTTGGACTATCTAGGTTACCTAGCTGGCACTTGAACTATCTACGTTACCTAGCGGGTTCTTGTAGTATGTATGTTACTTAGCGGGCTGTTGGTCTATCTAGGTTACCAAGCGGGCACTTGGACTATCTAGGTTAACTAACGGGCACTTGGACTATGTAGGTTCCCTATCGGGCACTTGGAGAATGTAGGTTAACTAGGGGGCACTAGGACTATGTAGGTTACCTAGCGGGCCCTTGGACTATCTAGGTTACCTAGCGTGCATTTGGACTATGTACGCTCAATAGCGGGCATTTGGACTATATAGATTACCTAGCGGGCACTTGCACTATCTAGGTTACTTAGCTGGCACTTGAACTATCTACGTTACCTAGCGGGTTCTTGGAATATGTAGGTTACCTAGCGGGCTGTTGGACTATCTAGGTTACCTAACGGGCACTTGGACTATCTAGGTTAACTATCGGGCACTTTGACTATGGATGTTCCCTAGCGGGCCCTTGGACTATGTAAGTTCCCTAGCGGGCACTTGGACTATGTAGGTTAACTAGCGGGCCCTTGGACTATCTAGGTTACCTAGCGGGCTGTTGGACTATCTAGGATACCAAGCGGGCACTTGGACTATCTAGGTCAACTAGTGGGCCCTTGTACTATGTAGGTTAACTAGCGAGCACTTGGACTATCTAGGTTAACTAGCGGACCTTGGACTATGTAGGTTAACTAGCGGGCCTTTGGACTATGGAGGTTAACTAGCGGGCACTTGGATGATCAATGTTAACTAGCGGGCACTTGGACTATCTAGGTTAGCTAATGGGCACATGGACTATCTAGGTTACCTAGCGGGCACTTGTACTATCTAGACTACCTAGCTGGCACTTGGACTATGTAGGTCAACTAGCGGGCCCTTGGACTATCTAGGTTAGCTAACGGGAACTTAGATTATGTAGGTTAACTAGCGGGCACTTGGAATATGTAGGTTAACTAGCGGGCCCTTGGACTATGTAGGTTTACTTGCGGGCCCTTCGACTATCTAGGTTCCCTAAAGGGCACTTGGACTATCTAGGTTACCGAAAAGGCACTTGGACTATCTAGGTTACCTAGCGGGTACTTGAACTATCTAGGTTAACTAGCAGGCACTTGGACTATGTAGGTTAACTAGCGGACACTTGCACTATGTAGGTTACCTAGCAGGCACTTGGACTGTCTAGGTTAACTAGCGGGCACTTGGACTATATAGTTTAACTAGCGTGCACTTGGACAATGTAGGTTCCTTAGCGGGCACTTGGACTATCTAGGTTGCCTAGTGGGCACTTGCACTATGTAGGTTAACTAGCGTGCCCTTGGACTATCTAGGTTACGTAACGGGCACTTGGTATATAGGTTAACTAGCGGGCACTTGGACTATATAGGATAACTAGCGGACACTTGCACGATCTAGGTTAACTAGTGGGCCCTTGCACTATGTAGGTTAACTAGCGGGCCCATGGATTATGTAGGTTTACTAGCAGGCACTTGGACTATCTAGGTTAACTAGCAGGCACTTGGACTATGTAGTTTCCCTAGCGGGCATTTGGACTATTTAAGTTACCATCCGGAACTTGGACTATGTAGGTTACCTAGCGGGCACTTGGACTATCTAGGTTACCTAGCAGGCACTTTGACTATCTAGGTTAACTAACGGGCACCTGGAGTATGTAGGTTGCCGAGCGGGCACTTGGATTATGTAGGTTCCCTATCGGGCACTTGGACTATGTAGGTTAACTAGCGGGCACTTGGACTGTCTAGGTTACCTAGTGGGCACTTGGATTATCTCGGTTAACGAACGGGCACTTGGATTATCTAGGTTAACGAACGGGCACTTGGACTATGTAGGTTACCTAGCCGCCACTTGGACTATCTAGGTTAGCTAACAGGCACTTGGACTATCTAGATTCCCTAGCAGGCACTTGTACTATCTAGGTTACCTAGCTGGCACTTAGATTATGTAGGTTAAATAACGGGCACTTGGAATATGTAGGTTAACTGGTGGACACTTGCACTATGTACGTTAACTAGCGGGCCCATGGACTATGTAGGTTTACTATCGGGCCCTTGGACTATCTAGGTTCCCTAAATGGAATTTAGACTATCTAGGTTACCGAACGGGCACTTGGACTATCTAGGTTACCTAGCGGGCACTTGGACTATGTAGGCTAACTAGGGGACCCTTGGACGATCGAGGTTACCTAGCGGGTACTTTAACTATCTAGTTTAACTAGCGGGCACTTGCACTATGTAGGTTACCTAGCGGGCACTTGGACTATGTAGGTTAACTAGCGGGCACTTGGACTATGTAGGTTACCTAGCGGGCACTTGGACTATGTACGATCCCTAGCGGGCACTTGGACTACCTTCGTTACCTAGCGGTCACTTCGACTATGTACGTTACCTAGCGGGCACTTGGACTATGTACGTTTCCTAGCAGGTACTTGGACTAGATAGGTTCCCTAGCGGGTACTTGGTCTATGTAGGTTAACTAGGGAGCACTTGGACCATCTAGGTTAACAAGCAGGGATTTGGAATATTAGGGCCCCTAGCGGGCATTTGGACGATATTGTTTACCTAGCGGGCACTTGGACTATGTAGTTTAACGAACGGGCACTTGGACTATCTAGGTTAACTAGCGGGCACTTGGACTATGTAGTTTCCCTAGCGGGCATTTGGACTATTAAGGTTACCTAGCGGGCCCTTGGACTATGTAGGCTTCCCAACGGGCACTTGGACTATCTAGGTTACCTAGGAGGCACTTTGACTATCTAGGTTAACTAACGGGCACTTGGACTATGTAGTTTGCCTAGCAGGCACTTGGATTATGTAGGTTCCCTATAGGGCACTTGGACTTTGTAGGTTATCTAGCGGGCACTTGGACTGTCTAGGTTACGTAGTGGGCACTTGGATTATCTAGGTTAACGAACGGGCACTTGGATTATCTAGGTTAACGAACGGGCACTTGGACTATGTAGGTTACCTAGCCGCCACTTGGACTATCTAGGTTAGCTAACAGGCACTTGGACTATCTAGGTTCGCTAGCGGGCACTTGTACTACCTAGGTTACCTAGCTGGCACTTTGACTATGTAGGTCAACTAGCGGGCCCTTGGACTATCAAGGTTAGCCAATGGGCACTTAGATTATGTAGGTAAACTAGCGGGCCCATGGATTATGTAGGTTTACTAGCGGGCCCTTGGACTATCTAGGTTCCCTAAAGGGCACTTGGACTATCTAGGTTCCCTAAAGGGTACTTGGACTATCTAGGTTACCTAGCGGGCACTTGGACTATGTAGGCTAACTAGGGGGCCCTTTGATGATCTAGGTTACCTAGCGGGTACTTGAACTATCTAGGTTACCTAGCGGGCACTTGGACTATGTACGTTCCCTAGCGGACATTTGGACAATCTATGTTAACTAGCGGGCACTTGGAATATGTAGGTTAACTAGCAGATACTTGCACTATGTAGGTTACCTAGCAGGCACTTGGACTATCTAGGTTAACTAGCGGGCACTTGGACTATCTAGGATAACTAGCGTGCACTTGGACTATGTAGGTTCCTTAGCGGGCACTTGGACTATCTAGGTTGCCTAGCGGGCACTTGGACTATGTAGGTTAACTAGAGGACACTTGGACTATCTAGTTTAACTAGTGGGCCCTTGGACTATGTAGGTTAACTAGCGGGCACTTGGACAATCTAGTTTTACTAGCGGGCACTTGGAAGATCTAGGTTAACCAGCGGGCACTTTGACTATCAAAGTGAACAAGTGAGCCCTTGGACTATATAGGTTAACTAGCGGGCCCTTGGACTATCTAGGTTACCTAGCGGGCACTTGGACTATATACGTTACCTAGCGGGCACTTGGACTATGTAGGTTACCTAGTGGGCACTTGGACTATCTAGGTTAACGAATGGGCACTTGGAATATGCAGGTAACCTAGCGGGCACTTGGACTGTCTAGGTTACCTAACGGGCACTTGGACTTCTAGGTTAATGAACGGGCTCTTGGACTATGTAGGTTGCCTAGCGGGCACTTGGACTATCTAGGTTAGGTAAAGGGCACTTGGACTATCTAGGTTACCTAGCGGGAACTTGGATAATGTAAGTTTCCTAGCGGGCACTTGGACTGTCTAGGTTACCTAATGGGCACTTTGACTACCTAGGTTACATAGCAGGCACTTGGACTATGTAGGTTAACTAGAGAGCACTTGGACGATCTAGGTTAACTAGCGGACCTTGGACTATGTAGGTTAACTTGCGGGCCTATGGACTATGTAGGTTAACTAGCGGGCACTTGGACGATCTAGGTTAACAAGAGGGCACTTGGACTATCTAGGTTAACTAGCGTGCACTTTGATGATCAATGTTAACTAGCGGGCACTTGGACTATCTAGGGTAGCTAATGGGCACATGGACTAAGTACGTCCCCTAGTGGGCACTTGGACTATCTAGGTTAACTAACGGGCACTTGGACTATCTAGGTTACCTAGCGGGCACTTGTACTATCTAGGAAACCTACCTGGCACTTGGACGATGTAGGTCAACTAGCGGGCCCTTGGACTATCTAGGTTAGCTAACGGGCACTTAGATTATGTAGGTGAACTAGCGGGCACTTGGAATATGTAGGTTACATAGCAGGCACTTGGACTATCTAGGTTAACTAGCGGGCACTTGGACTATATAGGTTAACTAGCGTGCACTTGGACTATGTAGGTTCCTTAGCGGGCACTTGGACTATCTAGGTTGCCTAGCGGGCACTTGCACTATGTAGGTAAACTAGCGTGCCCTTTGACTATCTAGGTTACGTAGCGGGCACTTGGTATATAGGTTAACTAGCGGACACTTGCATGATCTAGGTTAACTAGCGGGCCCTTGCACTATGTAGGTTAACTAGCGGGCCCATGGATTATGTAGGTTTACTAGCAGGCACTTGGACTATGCAGTTTCCCTAGCGGGCATTTGGACTATTTAGGTTACCATCGGGAACTTGGACTATGTAGGTTGCCTAGCGGGCACTTGGAATATCTAGGTTACCTAGTAGGCACTTTGACTATCTAGGTTACCTAGTTGGCACTTAGATTATGTAGGTTAAATAGCGGGCACTTGGAATATGTAGGTTAATTAGCGGACACTTGCACTACGTAGGTTAACTAGCGGGCCCATGGACTATGTAGGTTTACTAGCGGGCCCTTGGATTATCTAGGTTCCCTAAAGGGCACTTAGACTATCTAGGTTACCGAACGGGCACTTGGACTATCTATGTTACCTAGCAGGTACTTGAACTATGTAGGCTAACTAAAGGGCCCTTGGACGATCTAGGTTACCTAGCGGGTACTTCAACTGTCTAGGTTAACTAGCGGGTACTTGCAATATCTAGGTTACCTAGCAGACACTTGGACTAAGTACGTTCCCTAGCGGGCACTTGGACTATCTATGTTAACTAGTGGGCCCTTGGACTATCCAGATTACCTAGCGGGCACTTGGACTATATAGGTTACCTAGCCGGCACTTGGACAATGTAGGTTACCTAGTGGGCACTTGGACTATCTAGGTTAACGAACGGGCAGTTGGACTTCTAGGTTAACGAACGGGCACTTGGTCTATGTAGGTTGCTTACCGGGCACTTGGACTATCTACGTTAGGTAATGGGCACTTGGCCTATCTAGGTTACCTAGTGGGAATTTGGACAATGTAAGTTACCTAGCGGGCACTTGGACTATCTAGGTTACCTAACGGGCACGTTGACTATCTAGGTTACATAGCGGGCACTTGGACTATGTAGGTTAACTAGCGAGCACTTGGACTATCTAGGTTACCTAGTGGGAACTTGGACAATGTAAGTTACCTAGCGGGCACTTCGGCAGTCTAGGTTACCTAGCGGGCACTTGGACTATCTAGGTTAACGAACGGGCACTTGGACCATGTAGGTTACCTAGCGGGCACTTGGACTATATAGGATCCCTATCGGACATTTGGACTACTTAGGTTACCTACGGGCACTTGGACTATGTAGGTTAACCAGCGGGCACTTAGACTATCTAGGTCAACTAGCGGCCGTTATACTATGTAGGTTAACTAGCGAGCACTTGGACTATCTAGGTTCACTAGCGGACCTTGGACTACGTAGGTCAACTAGCGGGCCCTTGGAATATGTAAGTTAACTAGCGGGCAGTTGGGCGATCTAGGTTAACTAGAGGGCACTTGGATGATCAATGTTAACTAGTGGGCACTTGGACTATCTCGGTTAGCTAACGGGCACTTGGACTAAGTACGTCCCCTAGTGGGCACATGGACTATCTAGATTAACTAACGGGCACTAGGACTATCTAGGTTAACTAGCGGGCACTTGGACTATCTAGGTTACCTAGCTGGCACTTGGACTATGAATGTTCCCTAGCGGGCAATTGGATTATCAAGGTTACCAAGCGGGCCCTTGGACTATCTAGGTTATCTAACTGGCACTTGGACTATGTGGGTTAACTAGCGGACACTTGCACGATCTAGGTTAACTAGCGGGCTCTTGCACTATGTAGGTTAACTAGCGGGCACTTGGACGATCTACGTTAACTAGCGGGCACTTGGACGATATAGGTTAACTATCGGGCACTTGGATTATCTAGGTTACCTAACGGGCACTTGGACTATGTAGGTTCCCTAGCGGGCATTTGGACTATGTAGGTTCCCTAGCGGGCATTTGGTCTATACAGATAACCTAGCGGGCACTTAGACTCTGTAGGTTACCTAGCGGGCAGTTGGACTATCTAGGTTATCTAGCTGGCACTTGATCTATCTACGTTACCTAGCGGGTTCTTGGAGTATGTATGTTACTTAGCGGGCTGTTGGTCTATCTAGGTTACCAAGCGGGCACTTGGACTATCTAGGTTAACTAACGGGCACTTGGACTATGTAGGTTCCCTATCGGGCACTTGGAGAATGTAGGTTAACTAGGGGGCACTAGGACTATGTAGGTTACCTAGCGGGCCCTTGGACTATCTAGGTTACCTAGCGGGCATTTGGACTATTTAGGCTCCCTAGCGGGCATTTGGAGTATATAGATTACCTAGCGGGCACTTAGACTTTGTAGGTTACCTAGCGGGCACTTGGACTATCTAGGTTACCTAGCTGGCACTTGAACTATCTACGTTACCTAGCGGGTTCTTGGAATATGTAGGTTACCTAGCGGGCTGTTGGACTATCTAGGTTACCTAACGGGCACTTGGACTATCTAGGTTAGCTAACGGGCACTTGGACTATGGATGTTCCCTAGCGGGCACTTGGACTATGTGGGTTCCCTAGCGGGCATTTGGACTATCTAGGTTACCTAACTGGCACTCGGACTATATAGATTCCCAAGCGGGCACTTGGACTATGTATGTTCCCTACGGACACTCGAACTATGTAAGTTAACTACCAGGCACTTGGACTATGTAGGTTAATTAGCTGGCCCTTGGACTATCTAGGTTACCTAGCGGGCTGTTGGACTATCTAGGATACCTAGCGGGCACTTGGACTATCTAGGTCAACTAGTGGGCCCTTGTACTATGTAGGTTAACTAGCGAGCACTTGGACTATCTACGTTAACTAGCGAACCTTGGACTATGTAGATTAACTAGCGGGCCTTTGGACTATGTAGGTTAACTAGCGGGCACTTGGACGATCTAGGTTAACTAGAGGGCACTTGGACTATCTAGGTTAACTAGCGGGAACTTGGATGATCATTGTTAACTAGCGGGCACTTGGACTATCTAGGTTAGCTAAGGGGCACATGGACAAAGTACTTCCCCTAGTGGACACTTGGACTATCTAGGTTAACTAACGGGCACTAGGACTATCTAGGTTAACTAGCAGGCACTTGGACGATCTAGGTTAACTAGCGGGCACTTTAATTATCAAAGTGAACAAGTGAGCCCTTGGACTATGTAGGTTAACTAGCGGGCCCTTGGACTATCTGGGTTACCTAGCGGGCACTTGGGCTATATAGGTTACCTAGTGGGCACTTGGACTATGTAGGTTACCTAGTGGGCACTTAGACTATCTAGGTTAACTAGCGGGCACATGGAAGATCAATGTTAACTAGCGGGCACTTGGACGATCTAGGTTAACTAGAGGGCACTTGGACTATCTAGGTTAACTAGCGGGAACTTGGATGATCATTGTTAACTAGCGGGCACTTGGACTATCTAGGTTAGCTAAGGGGCACATGGACAAAGTACGTCCCCTAGTGGACACTTGGACTATCTAGGTTAACTAACGGGCACTAGGACTATCTAGGTTAACTAGCAGGCACTTGGACGATCTAGGTTAACTAGCGGGCACTTTAATTATCAAAGTGAACAAGTGAGCCCTTGGACTATGTAGGTTAACTAGCGGGCCCTTGGACTATCTGGGTTACCTAGCGGGCACTTGGGCTATATAGGTTACCTAGTGGGCACTTGGACTATGTAGGTTACCTAGTGGGCACTTAGACTATCTAGGTTAACTAGCGGGCACATGGAAGATCAATGTTAACTAGCGGGCACTTGGACTATCTAGGTTAGCTAATGGGCACATGGACTAAGTACGTCCCCTAGTGGGCACTTGGACTATCTAGGTTACCTAGCGGGCACTTGTACTATCTAGGATACCTAGCTGGCACTTGGACTATGTAGGTCAACTAGCGGGCCCTTGGACTATCTAGGTTAGCTAACGGGCACTTACATTATGTAGGTTAACTAGCGAGCACTTGGACTATGTAGGTTAACTAGCGGACACTTGCACTATGTAGGTTACCTAGCAGGCACTTGGACTATCTAGGTTAACTAGCGGGCAACTGGACTATATAGTTTAACTAGCATGCACTTGGACAATGTAGGTTCCTTAGCGGGCACTTGGACTATCTAGGTTGCCTAGCGGGCACTTGCACTATGTAGGTTAACTAGCGTGCCCTTGGACTATCTAGGTTATGTAACGGGCACTTGGTATATAGGTTAAATAGCGGGCACTTGGACTATCTAGGTTACCTAGCAGGCACTTTGACTATCTAGGTTAACTAACGGGCACCTGGAGTATGTAGGTTGCCGAGCGGGCACTTGGATTATGTAGGTTCCCCATCGGGCACTTGGACTATGAAGGTTAACTAGTGGGCACTTGGACTGTCTAGGTTACCTAGCGGGCACTTGGCTTATCTAGGTTAACGAACGGGCACTTAGACTATGTAGGTTACCTAGCCGCCACTTGGAAAATCTAGGTTAGCTAACAGGCACTTGGACTATGTATGTTAACTAGCGAGCACTTGGACTATCTAGGTTAACTAGCGGGCACTTGGAAGATCTAGGTTAACTAGCGGGCACTTTGACTATCAAAGTGAACAAGTGAGCCCTTGGACTATGTAGGTTAACTAGTGGGCACTTGGACTATCTAGGTTACCTAGCAGGCACTTGGACTATGTATGTTAACTAGCGAGCACTTGGACTATCTAGGTTACCTAGCGGGCACTTGGACTATGTATGTTCCCTAGCGGGCACTTGGATTATCTATGTTACCTAGTGGGCATTTGGACTATGAACGTTTCCTAGCGGGTACTTGGACTAGATAGGTTCCCTAGCGGTCACTTGGTCTATCTAGTTTAACTAGCGGGCACTTGGACTTCTAGGTTAACGAACGGGCACTTGGACTATGTATGTTGCATAGCGGGCAATTGGACTATCTAGGTTAGGTAACGGGTACTTGGACTATCTAGGTTACCTAGCGGGAACTTGGACTATGTAGGTTACCTAGCGGCTCTTGGACTATGTAGGTTAACTAGCGGTCCCTTCAACTATGTAGATTAACTAGCGGAACTTGGACTATCTACGTTAACTAGCGTTCCCTTGGACTATGTAGATTCCCTAGCGGGCACTTGGACTTCTAGGTTAACGAACGGGCACTTGGACTATGTATGTTGCATAGCGGGCAATTGGACTATCTAGGTTAGGTAACGGGCACTTGGACTATGTAGGTAACCTAGCGGGCCCTTGGATTTTCTAGGTTACCTAGCAGGCACTTGGACTATGTAGGTAACCTAGCGGGCCCTTGGACTACCCAGGTTACCTAGCGGGCATTTGGACTATGTAGGCTCCCTAGTTGTCATTTGGACTATATAGATTACCTAGCGGGCACTTAGACTTTGTAGGTAACCTAGCGGGCACTTGGACTATCTAGGTTACCTAGCTGGCACTTGAACTATCTACGTTACCTAGCGGGTTCTTGGAGTATGTAGGTTACCTACCAGGCTGTTGGACTATCTAGGTTACCTATCGGGCACTGGGACTATCTAGGTTAACTAACGGGCACTTGGACTATGTAGGTTCGCTAGCGGTCCCTTGGACTATGTAAGTCCCCTAGCAGGCACTTGGACTATGTGGGTTCCCTAGCGGGCATTTGGACTATATATGTTACCTAACGGGCACTTGGACAATGTAGGTTCCCTAGCGGGCACTTGAATTATGTAGGTTCCCTATCGGGCACTTGGACTATGTAGGTTAACTAGCGGGCATTTGGACTATGTAGGTTACCTAGCGGGCACTTGGACTATGTAGGTTCCCTATCGGGCATTTGGACTATGTAGGTTACCTAGCGGGCCCTTGGACTATCTAGGTTACCTACGGGGAACCTGGACTATGTAGGTTAACTAGTGGGCACTTGGACTATCTAGGTTACCTAGCAGGCACTTGGACTATGTATGTTAACTAGCGAGCACTTGGACTATCTAGGTTACCTAGCGGGCACTTGGACTATGTACGTTTCCTAGCGGGTACTTGGACTAGATAGGTTCCCTAGCGGGCACTTGGTCTATCTAGGTTAACTAGCGGGCACTTGGACTTCTAGGTTAACGCACGGGCACTTGGACTATGTATGTTGCATAGCGGGCAATTGGACTATCTAGGTTAGGTAACGGGCACTTGGACTATCTAGGTTACCTAGCGGGAACTTGGACTATGTAGGTTACCTAGCGGGCACTTGGACTATGTAGGTTAACTAGCGGTCCCTTCAACGATGTAGATTAACTAGCGGAACTTGGACTATCTACGTTAACTAGAGTTCCCTTGGACTATGTAGATTCCCTAGCGGGCACTTGGACTATGTAGGTAACTTAGCGGGCCCTTGGACTATCTAGGTTACATAGCGGGCACTTGGACTATGTAGGTAACCTAGCGGGCACTTGGACAGTCTAGGTTACCTAGCGGGCATTTGGACTATGTAGGCTCCCTAGTAGTCATTTGGACTATATAAATTACCTAGAGGGCACTTAGTCTTTGTAGGTTACCTAGCGGGCACTTGGACTATCTAGGTTACCTAGCTGGCACATGAACTATCTACGTTACCTAGCGGGTACTTGGAGTATGTAGGTTACCTACCGGGCTGTTGGACTATCTAGGTTACCTATCGGGCACTGGGACTATCTAGGTTAACTAACGGGCACTTGGACTATGTAGGTTCGCTAGCAGGCCATTGGACTATGTAAGTTCCCTAGCGGGCAATTGGACTATGTTGGTTTCCTAGCGGGCATTTGGACTATCTAGGTTACCTAACGGGCACTTGGACAATGTACGTTCCCTAGCGGGCACTTGGATTATCTATGTTACCTAGTGGGCATTTGGACTATGTACGTTTCCTAGCGGGTACTTGGACTAGATAGGTTCCCTAGCGGTCACTTGGTCTATCTAGTTTAACTAGCGGGCACTTGGACTTCTAGGTTAACGAACGGGCACTTGGACTATGTATGTTGCATAGCGGGCAATTGGACTATCTAGGTTAGGTAACGGGCACTTGGACTATCTAGGTTACCTAGCGGGAACTTGGACTATGTAGGTTACCTAGCGGGCTCTTGGACTATGTAGGTTAACTAGCGGTCCCTTCAACTATGTAGATTAACTAGCGGAACTTGGACTATCTACGTTAACTAGCGTTCCCTTGGACTATGTAGATTCCCTAGCGGGCACTTGGACTTCTAGGTTAACGAACGGGCACTTGGACTATGTATGTTGCATAGCGGGCAATTGGACTATCTAGGTTAGGTAACGGGCACTTGGACTATGTAGGTAACCTAGCGGGCCCTTGGACTATCTAGGTTACCTAGCGGGCACTTGGACTATGTAGGTAACCTAGCGGGCCCTTGAACTACCCAGGTAACCTAGCGGGCATTTGGACTATGTAGGCTCCCTAGTTGTCATTTGGACTATATAGATTACCTAGCGGGCACTTAGACTTTGTAGGTAACCTAGCGGGCACTTGGACTATCTAGGTTACCTAGCTGGCACTTGAACTATCTACGTTACCTAGCGGGTTCTTGGAGTATGTAGGTTACCTACCAGGCTGTTGGACTATCTAGGTTACCTATCGGGCACTGGGACTATCTAGGTTAACTAACGGGCACTTGGACTATGTAGGTTCGCTAGCGGTCCCTTGGACTATGTAAGTCCCCTAGCAGGCACTTGAACTATGTGGGTTCCCTAGCGGGCATTTGGACTATCTATGTTACCTAACGGGCACTTGGACAATGTAGGTTCCCTAGCGGGGACTTGAATTATGTAGGTTCCCTATCGGGCACTTGGACTATGTAGGTTAACTAGCGGGCATTTGGACTATGTAGGTTACCTAGCGGGCACTTGGACTATGTAGGTTCCCTATCGGGCATTTGGACTATGTAGGTTACCTAGCGGGCCCTTGGACTATCTAGGTTACCTACGGGGAACCTGGACTATGTAGGTTAACTAGTGGGCACTTGGACTATCTAGGTTACCTAGCAGGCACTTGGAATATGTATGTTAACTAGCGAGCACTTGGACTATCTAGGTTACCTAGCGGGCACTTGGACTATGTACGTTCCCTAGCGGGCACTTGGATTATCTATGTTACCTAGCGGGCACTTGGACTATGTACGTTTCCTAGCGGGTACTTGGACTAGATAGGTTCCCTAGCGGGCACTTGGTCTATCTAGGTTAACTAGCGGGCACTTGGACTTCTAGGTTAACGCACGGGCACTTGGACTATGTATGTTGCATAGCGGGCAATTGGACTATCTAGGTTAGGTAACGGGCACTTGGACTATCTAGGTTACCTAGCGGGAACTTGGACTATGTAGGTTACCTAGCGGGCACTTGGACTATGTAGGTTAACTAGCGGTCCCTTCAACGATGTAGATTAACTAGCGGAACTTGGACTATCTACGTTAACTAGCGTTCCCTTGGACTATGTAGATTCCCTAGCGGGCACTTGGACTATGTAGGTAACCTAGCGGGCCCTTGGACTATCTAGGTTACATAGCGGGCACTTGGACTATGTAGGTAACCTAGCGGGCACTTGGACAGTCTAGGTTACCTAGCGGGCATTTGGACTATGTAGGCTCCCTAGTAGTCATTTGGACTATATAAATTACCTAGAGGGCACTTAGTCTTTGTAGGTTACCTAGCGGGCACTTGGACTATCTAGGTTACCTAGCTGGCACTTGAACTATCTACGTTACCTAGCGGGTACTTGGAGTATGTAGGTTACCTACCGGGCTGTTGGACTATCTAGGTTACCTATCGGGCACTGGGACTATCTAGGTTAACTAACGGGCACTTGGACTATGTAGGTTCACTAGCGGGCCATTGGACTATGTAAGTTCCCTAGCGGGCAATTGGACTATGTTGGTTCCCTAGCGGGCATTTGGACTATCTAGGTTACCTAACGGGCACTTGGACAATGTACGTTCCCTAGCGGGCACTTGGATTATCTATGTTACCTAGTGGGCATTTGGACTATGTACGTTTCCTAGCGGGTACTTGGACTAGATAGGTTCCCTAGCGGTCACTTGGTCTATCTAGTTTAACTAGCGGGCACTTGGACTTCTAGGTTAACGAACGGGCACTTGGACTATGTATGTTGCATAGCGGGCAATTGGACTATCTAGGTTAGGTAACGGGCACTTGGACTATCTAGGTTACCTAGCGGGAACTTGGACTATGTAGGTTACCTAGCGGGCTCTTGGACTATGTAGGTTAACTAGCGGTCCCTTCAACTATGTAGATTAACTAGCGGAACTTGGACTATCTACGTTAACTAGCGTTCCCTTGGACTATGTAGATTCCCTAGCGGGCACTTGGACTTCTAGGTTAACGAACGGGCACTTGGACTATGTATGTTGCATAGCGGGCAATTGGACTATCTAGGTTAGGTAACGGGCACTTGGACTATGTAGGTAACCTAGCGGGCCCTTGGACTATCTAGGTTACCTAGCGGGCACTTGGACTATGTAGGTAACCTAGCGGGCCCTTGGACTACCCAGGTAACCTAGCGGGCATTTGGACTATGTAGGCTCCCTAGTTGTCATTTGGACTATATAGATTACCTAGCGGGCACTTAGACTTTGTAGGTAACCTAGCGGGCACTTGGACTATCTAGGTTACCTAGCTGGCACTTGAACTATCTACGTTACCTAGCGGGTTCTTGGAGTATGTAGGTTACCTACCAGGCTGTTGGACTATCTAGGTTACCTATCGGGCACTGGGACTATCTAGGTTAACTAACGGGCACTTGGACTATGTAGGTTCGCTAGCGGGCCATTGGACTATGTAAGTTCCCTAGCGGGCAATTGGACTATGTTGGTTCCCTAGCGGGCATTTGGACTATCTAGGTTACCTAACGGGCACTTGGACAATGTACGTTCCCTAGCGGGCACTTGGATTATCTATGTTACCTAGTGGGCATTTGGACTATGTACGTTTCCTAGCGGGTACTTGGACTAGATAGGTTCCCTAGCGGTCACTTGGTCTATCTAGTTTAACTAGCGGGCACTTGGACTTCTAGGTTAACGAACGGGCACTTGGACTATGTATGTTGCATAGCGGGCAATTGGACTATCTAGGTTAGGTAATGGGCACTTGGACTATGTAGGTTAACTAGCGGGCATTTGGATTATGTAGGTTACCTAGCGGGCCCTTGGACTATCTAGGTTACCTAGGGGGAACCTGGACTATGTAGGTTAACTAGTGGGCACTTGGACTATGTAGGTTAACTAGCGAGCACTTGGACTATCTAGGTTACTAGCGGGCACTTGGATTATGTACATTCCCTAGCGGGCACTTGGACTATCTATGTTACCTAGCGGGCACTTGGACTATGTACGTTTCCTAGCGGGTACTTTGACTAGATAGGTTCCCTAGCGGGCACTTGGTCTATCTAGGTTAACTAGCAAGCACTTGGACTATCTAGGTTAACTAGCGGGCATTTGGACTAATAGGACCCATAGCGGGCATTTGGACTATATTGGTTACCTAGCAGGCATTTGGACTATGTAGGTTAACGAACGGGCCCTTGGACTATGTAGGTAACCTAGTGGTCACTTGAACTGTCTAGGTTACCTAGCGAGCACTTGGACTATGTAGGTTAACTAGGGGGCACTTGGACTATCTAGGTTAACTAGCGGGCCCTTGGACTATGTAGGTTAACTAGCGGGCCCTTGGACTATGTAGGTTAACTAGCGGGCACTTGGAAGATCTAGGTTAACTAGCGGGCCCTTGGACGATGTAGGTTAACTAGCAGTCCCTTGGACTATGTAGGTTAACTAGCAGGCCCTTGGACTATGTAGGTTAACTAGCGGGCCCTTGGACTATGTAGGTTAACTAGCGGGCATTTGGACGATCTAGGTTAACTAGCGGGTACTTGGACTATGTAGTTTAACTAGCGGGCCCTTGGACTATGTAGATTAACTAGCGGCACTTGGACTATCTACGTTAACTAGCGGGCCCTTGGACTATGTAAATTCCCTAGCGGGCACTTGGACAATGTATGTTCCAGCGTGGGCACTTGGACTATGTAGGTTCCCTAGCAGGCATTTGGACTATGTAGATTCCAGAGCGGGCATTTGGACTAACTAGATTCCCGAGCGGGCACTTGTACTATGTAGATTAACTAGCGGACACTTGGACGATCAAGGTTGACTAGCGGGTAATTGGACTATGTAGGTTAACCAGCGGGCACTTGAACTATGTAGATTAACTAGCGGAACATGGACTATCTACGTTAACTAGCGGGCCCTTGGACTATGTAGATTCCCTAGCGGGCACTTGGACTATGTATGTTCCCTAGCGGGCACTTGGGCTATATATGTTCCCTATGGACACTTGAACTATGTAAGTTAACTACTGGGCACTTGGACTATGTAGGTTAACTAGCGGGCCCTTGGACTATCTAGGTTACCTAGCGGGCACTTGAACTATGTAGGTAACTTAGCGGGCACTTGGACTGTCTAGGTTACCTAGCGGGCACTTGGACTTCTAGGTTAACAAACGGGCACTTGGACTATGTATGTTGCATAGCGGGCAATTGGATTATCTAGGTTAGGTAACGGGCACTTGGACTATCTAGGTTAACTAGCGGGCCCTTGGACTATGTAGGTTAACTAGCGGGCACTTGGATGATCAATGTTAACTAGCGGGCACTTGGACTATCTAGGTAAGCTAAAGGGCACTTGGACTATCTAGGTTAACTAGCGGGCACTTGGACGATCTAGGTTAACTAGCGGGCACTAGGACTATCAAAGTTAACAAGTGAGCCCTTGGACAATGTAGGTTAACTAGCGGGCCCTTGGACTATCTAGGTTACCTAGTGGGCACTTGGACTATATAGGTTACCTAGCGGGCACTTGGACTATGTAGGTTGCCTAGTGGGCACTTGGACTATCTAGGTTAACGAACGGGCACTTGGAATATGCAGGTAACCTAGCGGGCACTTGGACTGTCTAGGTTACCTAGCGGGCACTTGGATTTCTAGGTTAACGAACGGGCACTTGGACTATGTAGGTTGCTTAGCGGGCACTTGGACTATCTAGGTTAGGTAACGGGCACTTTCAGTATCTAGTTTACCTAGCGGGAACATTGACAATGTAAGTTACCTAGCGGGCACTTGGACTATCTAGGTTACCAACTGGCACTTTTACTATCTAGGTTACCTAGCGGGCACTTGGACTATGTAGGTTAACTAGCGAGCACTTGGACTCTAGGTTTCCTAGCGGGCACTTGGACTATCTAGGTTAACTAACGGGCACTTGGACTATGTAGGTTCCCTAGCGGGCACTTGGATTATGTAGGTTCCGTATCGGGCACTTGGACTATGTAGGTTAACTAGCGGGCCCTTGGATTATCTAGGTTACCTAGCGGGCACTTGAACTATGTAGGTAACTTAGCGGGCACTTGGACTTCTAGGTTAACAAACGGGCACTTGGACTATGTATGTTGCATAGCGGGCAATTGGATTATCTAGGTTAGGTAACGGGCACTTGGACTATCTAGGTTACCTAGCGGGAACTTGGACTATGTAGGTTACCTAGCGGGCACTTGGACTATCTAGGTTAACTAGCGGACCTTGGACTACGTAGGTTAACTAGCGGGCCCTTGGACTATGTAGGTTAACTAGCGGGCACTTGGATGATCAATGTTAACTAGCGGGCACTTGGACTATCTAGGTAAGCTAAAGGGCACTTGGACTATCTAGGTTAACTAGCGGGCACTTGGACGATCTAGGTTAACTAGCGGGCACTAGGACTATCAAAGTTAACAAGTGAGCCCTTGGACAATGTAGGTTAACTAGCGGGCCCTTGGACTATCTTGGTTACCTAGCGGGCACTTGGACTATATAGGTTACCTAGCGGGCACTTGGACTATGTAGGTTGCCTAGTGGGCACTTGGACTATCTAGGTTAACGAACGGGCACTTGGAATATGCAGGTAACCTAGCGGGCACTTCGACTGTCTAGGTTACCTAGCGGGCACTTGGATTTCTAGGTTAACGAACGGGCACTTGGACTATGTAGGTTGCTTAGCGGGCACTTGGACTATCTAGGTTAGGTAACGGGCACTTTCAGTATCTAGTTTACCTAGCGGGAACTTTGACAATGTAAGTTACCTAGCGGGCACTTGGACTATCTAGGTTACCAACTGGCACTTTTACTATCTAGGTTACCTAGCGGGCACTTGGACTATGTAGGTTAACTAGCGAGCACTTGGACTCTAGGTTTCCTAGCGGGCACTTGGACTATCTAGGTTAACTAACGGGCACTTGGACTATGTAGGTTCCCTAGCGGGCACTTGGATTATGTAGGTTCCGTATCGGGCACTTGGACTATGTAGGTTAACTAGCGGGCATTTGGACCATGTAGGTTACCTAGCAGGCACTTGGACTATGTAGGTTCCCTATCGGGCACTTGGAGAATGTAGGTTAACGAGGGGGCACTAGGACAATGTAGGTTACCTAGCGGGCCCTTGGACTATGTAGGTTAACTAGCGGGCCCATGGACTATGTAGGTTACCTAGCGGGCACTTGGACGATCTAGGTTAACTAGCGGGTACTTGGACAATGTAGGTTAACTAGCCGGCCCTTGGACTATGTAGATTAACTAGCGGCACTTGGATTATCTACGTTAACTAGCGGGCCCTTGGACTATGTAGATTCCCTAGCGGGCACTTGGACTATGTATGTTCCAGCGCGGGCACTTGGACTATGTAGGTTCCCTAGCAGGCACTTGGACTATGTAGGTTCCAGAGCGGACACTTGGACTAACTAGATTCCCTAGCGGGCACTTGTACTATGTAGATTAATTAGCGGACACTTGGACGATCTAGGTTAACTAGAGGGTACTTGGACTATGTAGGTTAACTAGCGGGCCCTTGAACTATGTAGATTAACTAGCGGAACTTGGACAATCTACATTAACTAGCAGGCCCTTGGACTATGTAGATTCCCTAGCCGGCACTTGGGCTATGTATGTTCCCTATGGACACTTGAACTATGTAAGTTAACTACCGGGCACTTGGACTATGTAGGTTAACTAGCGGGCCCTTGGACTACCTAGGTTTCCTAGCGGGCCCTTGGACTATGTAGTTTAACTAGCGGCAATTGATCTATCTACGTTAACTAGCGGGCCCTTGGACTATGTAGATTCCCTAGCGGGCATTTGGACTATATAGATAAGCTAGCAGGCACTTAGACTTTGTAGGTTACCTAGCGGACACTTGGTCTATCTAGGTTACCTAGCTGGCCATGAACTATCTACGTTACCTAGCGGGTTTTTGGAGTATGTAGGTTACCTAGCGGGCTGTTGGACTATCTAGGTTACCAAGCGGGCACTTGGACTATCTAGGTTAACTAACGGGCACTTGAACTATGTAGGTTCCCTAGCGGGCCCTTGGACTATGTAAGTTCCCTAGCGGGCACTTGGACTATGTGGGTTTCCTCGCGGGCATTTGGACTATCTAGGTTACCTAACGGGCACTTGCACTATGTAGGTTACCTAGCGGGCACTTGGACTATGTAGGTTACCTAGGGGGCACTAGGACTATGTAGGTTTCCTAGCCGGCCCTTGGACTACCTAGGTTACCTAGCGGGCATTTGGACTATGTAGGCTCCCTAGTAGTCATTTGGACTATATAGATTACCTAGCGGGCACTTAGACTTTGTAGGTTACCTAGCGGGCACTTGGACTATCTAGGTTACCTAGCTGGCACTTGAACTATCTACGTTACCTACCGGGTACTTGGAGTATGTAGGTTACCTACCGGGCTGTTGGACTATCTAGGTTACCTAGCGAGCACTGGGACTATCTAGGTTAACTAACGGGCACTTGGACTATGTAGGTTCGCTAGCGGGCCATTGGACTATGTAAGTTCCCTAGCGGGCACTTGGACTATGTGCGTTCCCTAGCGGGCATTTGGACTATCTAGGTTACCTAACGGGCACTTGGACAATGTAGGTTCCCTAGCGGGCACTTGGATCATGTAGGTTCCCTATCGGGCACTTGGACTATGTAGGTTAACTAGCGGGCATTTGGACTATGTAGGATACCTCGCTGGCCCTCGGAATATCTAGGTTACCTAGGGGGAACCTGGACTATGTAGGTTAACTAGTGGGCACTTGGACTATCTAGGTTACCTAGCAGGCACTTGGACTATGTAGTTTAACTTACGAGCAATTGGACTATCTAAGTTACCTAGCGGGCACTTGGACTATGTACGTTCCCTAGCCGGCACTTGGACTATCTATGTTACCTAGCGGGCACTTGGACTATGTACGTTTCCTAGCGGGTACTTGGACTAGATAGGTTCCCTACCGGGCACTTGGACTATCTAGGTTAACTAGCGGGCATTTGGATTATTAGGGCCCCTAGCGGGCATTTGGGCTATATTGGTTACCTAGCGGGCACTTGGACTATGTAGGTTAACGAACGGGCACTTGGACTATATAGGTAAACTAGCGGGCCCTTTGACGATGTAGGTTAACTAGCGGGCCCTTGGACTATGTAGGTTAACTAGCGGGCCCTTGGACTATGTAGGTTACCTAGCGGGCACTTGGACTATCTAGGTTAACTAGCGGGTACGTGGACTATGTAGGTTAACTAGCGGGCCCTTGGACTATGTAGATTAACTAGCGGCACTTGGACTATCTACGTTAACTAGCGGGCCCTTGGACTATGTAGATTCCCTAGCGGGCACTTGGACTATGTATGTTCCAGCGCGGGCACTTGGACTATGTAGGTTCCCTACCAGGCACTTGGACTATGTAGGTTCCAGAGCGGGCACTTGGACGAACTAGATTCCCGAGCGGGCACTTGTACTATGTAGATTAACTAGCGGACACTTGGATGATCTAGGTTAACATGCGGGTAATTGGACTATGTAGTTTAACTAGCGGGCCCTTGAACTATGTAGATTAACTAGCGGAACATGGACTATCTACGTTAACTAGCGGGCCTTTGGACTATGTAGATTCACTAGCGGGCACTTGGACTATGTATGTTCCCTAGCGGGCACTTGGGCTATGTATGTTCCCTATGGACACTTGAACTATGTAAGTTAACTACCGGGCACTTGGACTATGTAGGTTAACTAGCGGGCCCTTGGACTATCTAGGTTACCTAGCGGGCACTTGGACTATGTAGGTAACCTAGCGGGGACTTGGACAGTCTAGGTTACCTAGCGGGCACTTGGATTTCTAGGTTAACAAACGGTCACTTGGACTATGTATGTTGCATAGCGGGCAATTGGACTATCTAGGTTAGGTAACGGGCACTTGGACTATCTAGGTTACCGAGCGGGAACTTGGATTATGTAGGTACCTTGCGGGCATTTGGACTATCTAGGTCAACTAGCGGGCCCATGTACTGTGTAGGTTAACTAGCGAGCACTTGGACTATCTAGGTTAACTAGTGGACCTTGGACTACGTAGGTTAACTAGCGGGCCCTTGGAATATGTAGGTTAACTAGCGGGCACTTGGATGATCAATGCTAACTAGTGGGCACTTGGACTATCTAGGTTAGCTAACGGGCACTTGGACTAAGTACGTCCCCTAGTGGGCACTTGGACACTCTAGGTTAACTAACGGGCACTAGGAATATCTAGGTTAACTAGCGGGCACTTGGACTATCTAGGTTATCTAGCGGGCCCTTGTACTGTGTAAGTTAATTAGCGAGCACTTGGACTATCTAGGTTAACTAGCGGACCTTGGACTACGTAGGTTAACTAGCGGGCCCTTGGAATATGTAGGTTAACTAGCGGGCACTTGGATGATCAATGCTAACTAGCGGGCACTTGGACTATCTAGGTTAGCTAACGGGCACTTGGACTAAGTACGTCCCCTAGTGGGCACTTGGACACTCTAGGTTAACTAACGGGCACTAGGAATATTTAGGTTAACTAGCGGGCACTTGGACTATCTAGGTTAGCTAGCGGGCACTTGGACTATCTAGGTTACCTTACGGGCACTTTGACTATCTAGGTTACCTAGCGGGCACTTGGACTATGTAGGTTAACTATCGAGCACTTGGTCTCTAGGTTACCTAGCGGGCACTTGGACTATGTAGGTTTCCTAGCGGGCACTTGGACTATCTAGGTTAACGAACGGGCACTTGGACTATGTAGGTTACCTAGCGGGCCTTGGACTATGTAGGATCCCTATCGGACATTTGGACTACTTAGGTTACCTAGCGGGCACTTGGACTATCTAGGTTAACTAGCAGGCACTTGGACTATCTAGGTCAACTAGCGTGCCCTTGTACTATGTAGGTTAACCAGCGAGCACTTGGACTATATAGGTTAATAGCGGACCTTGGACTACGTAGGTTAACTAGCGGGCCCTTGGACTATGTAGGTTAACTAGCGGGCACTTGGATGATCAATGTTAACTAGTGGGCACTTGGACTATCTAGGTTAGCTAACGGGCACTTGGACTAAGTACGTCCCCTAGTGGGCACTTGGATACTCTAGGTTAACTAACGGGCACTAGGACTATCTAGGTTACCTAGCTGGCACTAGTACTATGAAGGTTCCCTATCGGGCACTAGGATTATCTAGGTTACCTAGCGGGCTCTTGGACTATGTAGGTCAACTAGCGGGCACTTGGATTATGTAGGTTCCCTATCGGGCACTTGGACTAATTAGGTTAACTAGAGGCCCTTTGGACTATGTAGGTTACCTATCGGGCACTTGGACTATGTAGGTTCCATATCGGGCACTTGGAAAATGTAGGTTAACTAGGGGGCACTAGGACTATGTAGGTTACCTAGCGGGCCCTTAGACAATCTAGGTTACCTAGCGGGCATTTGGACTATGTAGGCTCCCTAGCGGTTATTTGGACTATATAGATTACTTAGCGGGCACTTAGACTTTGTAGGTTACCTAGCGGGCACTTGGACTATCTAGTTTACATAGCAGGCACTTGGACTATCTAGGTTAACTAGCGGGCATTTGGACCATGTAGGTTCCCTATCGGGCAATTGGAGAATGTAGGTTAACTAGGGGGCACTAGGACAATGTAGGTTACCTAGTGGGCCCTTGGACTATCTAGGTTACCTAAGGGGAACCTGGACTATGTAGGTTAACTAGTGGGCACTTGGACTATCTAGGTTACCTAGCAGGCACTTGGACTATGTACGTTCCCTAGCAGGCCCTTGGACTATTTACGTTACCTAGCGGGCACTTAGACTATGTACGTTACCTAGCGGGCACTTGGACTAGATAGGTTCCCTAGCGGGCACTTGAGCTATCTAGGTTAACTAGCGGGCACTTGGACTATCTAGGTTAACTAGCGGACATTTGTAAAATTAGGGCCCCTAGCGGGCATTTGGACTATATTGGTTACCTAGCGGGCACTTGGACTATGTAGGTTAACGAAAGGGCACTTGGACTATGTAGGTAACCTAGTGGTCACTTGAAATGTCTAGGTTACCTCGCGGGCACGTGGACTATGTAGGTTAACTAGCGGGCACTTGGACTATCTAGGTTAACTAGCGGGCATTTGGACTATTAGGGCCCCTAGCGGGCATTTGGACTACATTGGTTACCAAGCGGGCACTTGGACTATGTAGGTTAACTAGCAGGCCCTTGGACGATCTAGGTTAACTAGCGGGCCCTTGGACTATGTATGTTAACTTGCGGGCCCTTGGACTATGTAGGTTACATAGTGGGAACTTGGACGATCTAGGTTAACTAGCGGGTACTTTGACTATGTAGGTTAACTAGCGGGCCCTTGGACTATGTAGATTCCCTAGCGGGCACTTGGACTATGTATGTTCCCTAGCGGGCACTTGAACTCTGTATGTTCCCTACGGACACTTGAACTATGTAAGTTAACTACCGGGCACTTGGACTATGTAGGTTAACTAGCGGGCCCTTGGACTATCTAGGTTACCTAGCGGGCACTTGGATTATGTAGATTAACTACCGGGCACTTGCACTATCTAGGTTACCGAACGGGCATTTGGACTATGTAGGTAAACTAGCAGGCACTTGGAGAGTCTAGGTTACCTAGCGGGCACTAGGACTTCTAGGTTAAAGAACGGGCAGTTGTACTATGTATGTTGCATAGCGGGCAATTGGACTATCTAGGTTAGGTAACGGGCACAAGAACTATCTAGGTTACCTAGCTGGCACTTGAACTATCTACGTTATAGCGGGTTCTTGGAGTATGTAGGTTACCTAGGTGGCTGTTGGACTATCTAAGTGACCAAGCGGGCACTGGGACTATCTAGATTAACTAATGGGCACTTGGACTATGTAGGTTCCCTAGCGGGCCCTTGGACTATGTAGGTTCCCCAGCGAGCACTTGGACTATGTGGGTTCCCTAGCGGGCATTTGGACTATCTAGGTTAACTAACAGGCACTTGGACTATATAGGTTCCCTAGCGGGCACTTGGATTATGTAGGTTCCCTATCTGGCACTTGGACTATGTAGGTTAACTAGCGGGCATTTGGACTATGTAGGTTAACTAGCGGGCAATTGGACTATAGGTTACCTAGCGGGCACTTGGACTATATAGATTCCCTATCGGGCATTTGTACTATGTAGGTTACCTAGCGGGCCCTTGGACTATCTAGGTTACCTAGGGGGAACCTGGACTATGTAGGTTAATTAGTGGGCACTTGGACTATCTACGTTACCTAGCAGGCACTTGGATTATATAGGTTAACTAGTGGGCACTTGGACTATCTAGGTTACCTAGCGGGCACTTGGACTATGTATGTTCCCTAGCGGGCACTTGGACTATCTACGTTACCTAGCGAGCACTTGGACTATGTACGTTACCTAGCGGGCACTTGGACTATGTATGTTTCCTAGCGGGTACTTGGACTAGATAAGTTCCCTAGCGGGCAGTTGGTCTATCTAGGTTAACTAGCGGGCACTTGGACTATCTAGGTTAACTAGCGAGCACTTGGACTATCTAGGTTAACTAGCGGGCATTTGGACTATTAGGGCCCCTAGCGGGCATTTGGACTACATTGGTTACCTAGCGGGCACTTGGACTATGTAGGTTAACGAACGGGCGCTTGGATTATGTAGGTAACCTAGTGGTCACTTGAACTGTCTTGGTTACCTAGCGGGCACTTAGACTATGTAGGTTAACTAGCGGGCACTTGGACTATCTAGGTTAACCAGCGGGCACTTGGACTATGTAGGTCAACTAGCGGGCCCTTGGACTATCTACGTTAGGCAACGGGCACTTAGATTATGTAGGTTAACTAGCGGGCACTTGGAGTATGTAGGTAAAGTAGCGGACACTTGCACTATGAAGGTTAACTAGCGGGCCCATTGACTATGTAGGTTTACTAGCGGGCCCTTGGACTATCTAGGTTCCCAAAAGGGCACTTGGACTATCTAGGTTACCGAACGGGAACTTGGACTATCCAGGTTACCTAGTGGTCACTTGGATTATCAAGGTTAACTAATGGGCACTTGGAATATGCAGGTAACCTAGCGGGCACTTGGACTGTCTAGGTTACCTAGCGGGCACTTGGACTTCTAGGTTAACGAACGGGCTCTTGGACTATGTAGTTTGCCTAGAGGGCACTTGGACTATCTAGGTTAGGTAGCGGGCACTTGGACTATCTAGGTTAACGAACGGGCACTTGGACAATGTAGGTTACCTAGCGGGCACTTGGACTATGTAGGATCCCTATCGGATATTTGGACTAATTAGGTTACCTAGCGGGCACTTGGACTATCTAGGTTAACTAGCGGGCACTTGGACTATCTAAGTCAACTAGTGGGCCCTTGTACTATGTAGGTTAACTAGCGAGCACTTGGACTATATAGGTTAACTAGCGGACCTTGTACTATGTAGGTTAACTAGCGGACACGTGGACGATCTAGGTTAACTAGAGGGCACTTGGACTATCTAGGTTAACTAGCGTGCACTTGGACTATCTAGGTTACCCAGCGGGCACTTGGACTATGTAGGTCAACTAGTGGGCCCTTGGAGTATCTAGGTTAGCTAACTGGCACGTGGACTATGTAGGTTAACTAGCGGACACTTGCTCGATTTAGGTTAACTAGCGGGCTCTTGTACTATGTAGGTTAAGTCGCGGGCCCATTGACTATGTAGGTTAACTAGCGGGCAATTGGACGATCTAGGTTAACTAGCGGGCACATGGACAATATAGGTTAACTAGCGGGGACATGGATTATCTAGGTTACCTAGCGGGCACTTGGACTATCTAGGTTCCCTAGCGGGCATTTGGACTATATAGATAACCTAGCGGGCACTTAGACTTTGAAGGTTACCTAGCGGGCACTTGGGCTATCTAGGTTCCCTAGCGGGCATTTGGACTATGTAGATAACCTAGCGGGCACTTAGACTTTGTAGGTTACCTAGCGGGCAATTGGTCTATCTAGGTTAACTAGCGGGCACTTGGACTATCTAGGTTAACTAGCAAGCACTTGGACTATGTAGGATAACTAGCGGACACTTAGACTATTAGGGACCCTAGCGGGCATTTGGACTATATAGGTTACCTAGCGGGCACTTGGACTATGTCGGTTAACGAACAGGCACTTGGACTATGTAGGTAACCTAGTGGTCACTTGAACTGTCTAGGTTACCTAGCGGGCACTTGGACTATGTAGGTTAACTAGCGGGCACTTGGACTATCTAGGTTAACTAGCGGGCCCTTGGATGATATAGGTTAACTAGCGGACCCTTGCACTATGTAGGCTAACTAGCGGGCCAATGGATTATGTAGGTTTACTAGCCCGCACTTGGACTATCTAGGTTAACTAGCGGGCACTTGGACTATGTAGTTTCCCTAGCGGGCATTTGGACTATTTAGGTTACCTAGCGGGCACTTGGACTATGTAGGTTACCTAGCGGGCACTTGGACTATCTAGGTTACCTAGCAGGCACTTTGACTATCTAGGTTAACTAACGGGCACTTGGACTATGTAGGTTGCCTGGCAGGCACATGGATTATGTAGGTTCCCTATCGGGCACTTGGACTATGTAGGTTAACTAGCGGGCACTTCGACTGTCTAGGTTAGCTAGTGGGCATTTGGATTATCTAGGTTAACGAACGGGCACTTGGATTATCTAGGTTAACGAACGGGCACTTGGACTATGTAGGTTACCTAGCCGCCACTTGGACTATCTAGGTTAGCTAACAGGCACTTGGACTATCTAGGTTCCCTAGCGGGCACTTGTACAATCTAGGTTACCTAGCTGGCACTTTGACTATATAGGTCAACTAGCGGGCCTTTGGACTATCTAGGTTAGCCAACGGGCACTTAGATTATGTAGGTTAACTAGCGGGAACTTGGAATATGTAGGTTAAGTAGCGTACACTTGCACTATGAAGTTAACTAGCGGGCCCATGGACTATGTAGGTTTACTATCGGGCCCTTGCACTTACTAGGTTCCCTAAAGGGCACTTGGACTATCTAGGTTACCGAGCGGGCACTTGGACTATCTAGGTTACCTAGCGGGCACTTGGACTATGTAGGCTAACTAGGGGGCCCTTTGACGATCTAGGTTACCTAGCGGGTACTTGAACTATCTAGGTTTCCTAGCGGGTACTTGGACTATGTAGGTTCCCTAGCGGACACTTGCACTATGTAGGTTACCTAGTAGGCACTTGGACTATCTAGGTTAACTCGCGGGCACATGGACTATGTAGGTCAACTAGCGGGCCCTTGGACTATCTAGGTTAGCCAACGGGCACTTAGATTATGTAGGTTAACTAGCGGGCACTTGGAATATGTCGGTAAAGTAGCGGACACTTGCACTATGAAGGTTAACTAGCGGGCCCATGGACTATGTAGGTTTACTAGCGGGCCCTTGGACTATAAAGGTTCCCTAAAGGGCACTTGGACTATCTAGGTTACCTAGCGGGCACTTGGACTATGTAGGCTAACTAGGGGGCCCTTTGACGATCTAGGTTACCTAGCGGGTACTTGAACTATTTAGGTTCCCTAGCAGGCATTTGGACTATATAGATAACCTAGCGGGCACTTAGACTTTGTAGGTTACCTAGCGGGCACTTGGACTATCTAGGTTACCTAGCTGGCACTTGAACTATCTTCGTTGCCTAGCCGGTTCTTTGAGTATGTAGGTTACCTAGCGGGCTGTTGGACTATCTAGGTTACCTAGCAGGCATTGGACGATCTAGGTTAACTAGCGGACACTTGCACAATGTACCTTCCCTAGCGGGCACTTGGACTATCTATGTTAACTAGCGGGCTCTTGGACTATGTAGGTTAACTAGCGGACACTTGCACTATGTAGGTTACCTAGTAGGCACTTGGACTATCTAGGTTAACTCGCGGGCACATGGACTATGTAGGTCAACTAGCGGGCCCTTGGACTATCTAGGTTAGCCAACGGGCACTTAGATTATGTAGGTTAACTAGCGGGCACTTGGAATATGTCGGTAAAGTAGCGGACACTTGCACTATGAAGGTTAACTAGCGGGCCCATGGACTATGTAGGTTTACTAGCGGGCCCTTGGACTATAAAGGTTCCCTAAAGGGCACTTGGACTATCTAGGTTACCGAGCGGGAACTTGGACAATCTAGGTTACCTAGCGGGCACTTGGACTATGTAGGCTACCTAGAGGACACTTGGACTATCAAGGTTAACAAGTGGGCCCTTGGACTATGTAGATTAACTAGAAGGCACTTGGACAATCTAGGTTACCTAGCGGGCACTTGGACTGTATAGGTTACCTAGCTGGCACTTGGACTATGTAGGTTACCTGGTGGACACTTGGACTATCTAGGTAAACGAACGGGCACTTGGAATATGCACGTAACCTAGCGGGCACTTGGACTGTCTAGGTTAACGAACGGGCACTTGGACTATGTAGGTTGCTTAGCGGGCACTTGGACTATCTAGGTAAAGTAATGGGCACTTTGAGTATCTAGGTTACCTAGCGGGAACTTGGACAATGTAAGTTACCTAGCGGGCACTTGGACTAACTAGGTTACCTAACGGGCACTTTGACTATCTAGGTTACATAGCGGGCACTTGGACTATCTAAGTTACCTAGCGGGCACTTGGACTATCTAGGTTACCTAGCGGGCCCTTGGACTGTGTAGGTTTCCTAGCGGGCATTTGGACTATCTAGGTTTACGAACTGACACTTGGACTATGTAGGTAACCTAGCGGGCACTTGGACAGTCTAGGTTACCTAGCGGGCACTTAGACTTTGTAGGTTACCTAGCGGGCAATTGGTCTATCTAGGTTAACTAGCGGGCACTTGGACTATCTAGGTTAACTAGCAAGCACTTGGACTATGTAGGATAACTAGCGGACAATTAGACTATTAGGGACCCTAGCGGGCATTTGGACTATATAGGTTACCTAGCGGGCACTTGGACTATGTCGGTTAACGAACAGGCACTTGGACTATGTAGGTAACCTAGTGGTCACTTGAACTGTCTAGGTTACCTAGCGGGCACTTGGACTATGTAGGTTAACTAGCGGGCACTTGGACTATCTAGGTTAACTAGCGGGCCCTTGGATGATATAGGTTAACTAGCGGACCCTTGCACTATGTAGGCTAACTAGCGGGCCCATGGATTATGTAGGTTTACTAGCCCGCACTTGGACTATCTAGGTTAACTAGCGGGCACTTGGACTATGTAGTTTCCCTAGCGGGCATTTGGACTATTTAGGTTACCTAGCGGGCACTTGGACTATGTAGGTTACCTAGCGGGCACTTGGACTATCTAGGTTACCTAGCAGGCACTTTGACTATCTAGGTTAACTAACGGGCACTTGGACTATGTAGGTTGCCTGGCAGGCACTTGGATTATGTAGGTTCCCTATCGGGCACTTGGACTATGTAGGTTAACTAGCGGGCACTTCGACTGTCTAGGTTAGCTAGTGGGCATTTGGATTATCTAGGTTAACGAACGGGCACTTGGATTATCTAGGTTAACGAACGGGCACTTGGACTATGTAGGTTACCTAGCCGCCACTTGGACTATCTAGGTTAGCTAACAGGCACTTGGACTATCTAGGTTCCCTAGCGGGCACTTGTACAATCTAGGTTACCTAGCTGGCACTTTGACTATATAGGTCAACTAGCGGGCCTTTGGACTATCTAGGTTAGCCAACGGGCACTGGGACTATGTACGTTCGCTAGCGGACACTTGGACAATCTAGGTTACGTAGCGGGCTCTTGGACTATCTAGGTTACGTAGCGGGCACTTGGACTATCTAGGTTAACTAGCGGGCAATTGGAATATCTAGGTTAACTCACGTGCACTTGGACTATGTAGGTTCCTTAGCGGGCACTTGGACTATCTAGGGTGCCTAGCGGGCACTTGGACTAAGTAGGTTAATTAGCGTGCCCTTGGACTATCTAGGTTACGTAGCGGGCACTTGGTATATAGGTTAACTAGCGGGCACTTGGACTATGTAGGTTAACTAGAGGACACTTGGACTATCTAGGTTAACTAGTGGGCCCTTGGACTATGTAGGTTAACTAGCGGGCACTTGGACAATCTAGGTTAACTAGCGGGTACTTGGAGGATCTAGGTTAACTAGAAGGCACTTGGACTATGTAGGATACCTAGTGGGCATTTGGACTATGTGGGTTTCCTGGCAGGCATTTAGACTATCTAAGTTACCTAACGGGCATTTGGACTATGTAGGTTCCCTAGCGGGCACTTGGATTATGTAGGTTCCCTCGGGTGCACTTGGACTATGTAGGTTAACTAGAGGGCATTTGCACTATGTAGGTTACCTAGCGGGCACTTGGACTATGTAGGTTCCCTATCGGGAACTTGGATAATGTAGGTTAACTAGGGGGCACTAGGCTATGTAGGTTACTTAGTGGCCCTTGGATTACCTAGGTTACCTAGCGGGAATTTGGACTGTGTAGGCTACCTAACGGTCATTTGTACTATATAGATTACCTAGCGGGCACTTAGACTTTGTAGGTTACCTAGCGGGCACTTGGACTATCTAGGTTACCTAGCTGGCACTTGAACTATCTACGTTACCTAGCGGGTACTTGGAGTATGTAGGTTACCTACCGGGCTGTTGGACTATCTAGGTTACCTAGCGGGCACTGGGACTATCTAGGTTAACTAACGGGCCCTTGGACTATGTATGTTCCCTAGCAGGCCCTTGGACTATGTAAGTTCCCTAGCGGGCACTTGGACTATGTGGGTTCCCTAGCGGGCATTTGGACTATCTAGGTTACCTAACGGGCACTTGGACTATGTAGGTTCCCTAGGGGGCACTTGGTCTATCTCGGTTAACTAGCGGGCATTTGGACTATGTAGGTTAACTAGCGGGCACTTGGACTATCTAGGTTAACTAGCGGGCCCTTGGATGATATAGGTTAACTAGCGGACCCTTGCACTATGTAGGCTAACTAGCGGGCCCATGGATTATGTAGGTTTACTAGCCCGCACTTGGACTATCTAGGTTAACTAGCGGGCACTTGGACTATGTAGTTTCCCTAGCGGGCATTTGGACTATTTAGGTTACCTAGCGGGCACTTGGACTATGTAGGTTACCTAGCGGGCACTTGGACTATCTAGGTTACCTAGCAGGCACTTTGACTATCTAGGTTAACTAACGGGCACTTGGACTATGTAGGTTGCCTGGCAGGCACTTGGATTATGTAGGTTCCCTATCGGGCACTTGGACTATGTAGGTTAACTAGCGGGCACTTCGACTGTCTAGGTTAGCTAGTGGGCATTTGGATTATCTAGGTTAACGAACGGGCACTTGGATTATCTAGGTTAACGAACGGGCACTTGGACTATGTAGGTTACCTAGCCGCCACTTGGACTATCTAGGTTAGCTAACAGGCACTTGGACTATCTAGGTTCCCTAGCGGGCACTTGTACAATCTAGGTTACCTAGCTGGCACTTTGACTATATAGGTCAACTAGCGGGCCTTTGGACTATCTAGGTTAGCCAACGGGCACTGGGACTATGTACGTTCGCTAGCGGACACTTGGACAATCTAGGTTACGTAGCGGGCACTTGGACTATCTAGGTTACGTAGCGGGCACTTGGACTATCTAGGTTAACTAGCGGGCAATTGGAATATCTAGGTTAACTCGCGTGCACTTGGACTATGTAGGTTCCTTAGCGGGCACTTGGACTATCTAGGGTGCCTAGCGGGCACTTGGACTAAGTAGGTTAATTAGCGTGCCCTTGGACTATCTAGGTTACGTAGCGGGCACTTGGTATATAGGTTAACTAGCGGGCACTTGGACTATGTAGGTTAACTAGAGGACACTTGGACTATCTAGGTTAACTAGTGGGCCCTTGGACTATGTAGGTTAACTAGCGGGCACTTGGACAATCTAGGTTAACTAGCGGGTACTTGGAGGATCTAGGTTAACTAGAAGGCACTTGGACTATGTAGGATACCTAGTGGGCATTTGGACTATGTGGGTTTCCTGGCAGGCATTTAGACTATCTAAGTTACCTAACGGGCATTTGGACTATGTAGGTTCCCTAGCGGGCACTTTGATTATGTAGGTTCCCTCGGGTGCACTTGGACTATGTAGGTTAACTAGAGGGCATTTGCACTATGTAGGTTACCTAGCGGGCACTTGGACTATGTAGGTTCCCTATCGGGAACTTGGATAATGTAGGTTAACTAGGGGGCACTAGGCTATGTAGGTTACTTAGTGGCCCTTGGATTACCTAGGTTACCTAGCGGGAATTTGGACTGTGTAGGCTACCTATCGGTCATTTGTACTATATAGATTACCTAGCGGGCACTTAGACTTTGTAGGTTACCTAGCGGGCACTTGGACTATCTAGGTTACCTAGCTGGCACTTGAACTATCTACGTTACCTAGCGGGTACTTGGAGTATGTAGGTTACCTACCGGGCTGTTGGACTATCTAGGTTACCTAGCGGGCACTGGGACTATCTAGGTTAACTAACGGGCCCTTGGACTATGTATGTTCCCTAGCAGGCCCTTGGACTATGTAAGTTCCCTAGCGGGCACTTGGACTATGTGGGTTCCCTAGCGGGCATTTGGACTATCTAGGTTACCTAACGGGCACTTGGACTATGTAGGTTCCCTAGGGGGCACTTGGTCTATCTAGGTTAACTAACGGGCATTTGGACTATCTAGGTTAACTAGCGAGCACTTGGACTATCTAGGTTACTAGCGGGCATTTGGACAATTAGGGCCCTTAGCGGGCATTTGGACTATATTGGTTACCTAGCGGGCACTTGGACTATGTAGGTTAACGAACGGGCACTTGGTCTATGTAGGTAACCTAGTGGTCACTTGAACTGTCTAGGTTACCTAGCGGGCACTTGGACTATGTAGGTTAACTATCATGCACTTGGACTATCTAGGTTAACTAGCGGGCCCTTGGACGATGTAGGTTAACTAGCGGGCCCTAGGATTATGTAGGTTAACTAGCGGGCCCTTGGACTATGTAGGTTACCTAGCGGCCACTTGGACAATCTAGGTTAACAAGCGGGTACTTGGACTATGTAGGTTAACTAGCGGCACTTGGACTATCTACGTTAACTAGTGGGCCCTTGGAATATGTAGATTCCCTAGCGGGCACTTGGACTAGGTATGTTCCAGAGCGGGCACTTGGACTATGTAGGTTCCCTAGCAGGCACTTGGACTATGTAGGTTCCAGAGCGGGCACTTGGACTATCTAGGTTCCCTAGTGGTCACTTGTACTATGTAGGGTAATTAGCGGACACTTGGACGATCTAGGTTAACTAGCGGGTACTTGGACTATGTAGGTTAACTAGCGGGCCCTTGAACTATGTAGATTAACTAGCGGCACTTGGACTATCTACATTAACTAGCGGGCCCTTGGACTATGCAGATTCTTTAGCCGGCACTTGGACTATGTAGGTTCCCTAGCGGGCACTTGGACTCTGTATGTTCCCTAGCGGGCACTTGGACTATATATGTTCCCTACGGACACTTGAACTATGTAAGTTAACTACCGGGCACTTTGACTATGTAGGTTAACTAGCGGGCCCTTGCAGTATCTAGGTTACCGAACGGGCATTTGGACTATTTAGGTAACCTAGCGGGTACTTGGAGAGTCTAGGTTACCTAGCGGGCACTTGGACTTCTAGGTTAACGAACGGGCACTTGGACTATGTATGTTGCATAGCAGGCAATTGGACTATCTAGGTTAGGTAACGGGCACTTGGACTATCTAGGTTTCTTAGCGGGCACTTGGAAGATCTAGGTTAACTACAGGGCACTTGGACTCTCTAGGTTAACTAGCGTGCACTTGGACTATCTAGGTTTCTTAGCGGGTACTTAGACTATATAGGTTAACTAGCGGGCCCTTGAACTATGTAGATTAACTAGCGGCACTTGGACTATCTACGTTAACTAGCGGGCCCTTGGACTATCTAGATTAACTACCGGGCACTTACTATGTAGGCTAACTAGGGGGCCCTTGGACGATCTAGGTTACCTAGGGGGTACTTGAACTATCTAGGTTAACTAGCGGGCACTTGCAGTATCTAGGTTACCTAGCGGGCACTTGGAATATGTAGGGTAACTAGCGGACACTTGCACTATGTAGGTTACCTAGCAGGCACTTGGACTATCTAGGTTAACTAGCGGGCACTTGGACTATCTAGGTTAACTAGCGTGCACTTGGACTATGTAGGTTCCTTAGCGAGCACTTGGACTATCTAGGTTGCCTAGCGGGCACTTGGAAGATATAGGTTAACTAGCGTGCCCTTGGAATATCTAGGTTACGAAACGGGCACTTGGTATATAGATTAACTAGCGGGCACTTGGACTATGTAGGTTAACTAGAGGACACTTGGACTATCTAGGTCAACTAGTGGCCCCTTGTACTATGTAGGTTAACTAGCGAGCACTTGGACTATCTAGCTTAATTAGCGGACCTTGGACTATGTAGGTTAACTAGCGGGCCCTTGGACTATGTAGGTTAACTAGCGGGCACTTGGACGATATAGGTTAACTAGAGGGCACTTGGGCTATCTAGGTTACCTAGCGAGCACTTGGATGATCATTGTTAACTAGCGGGCACTTGGACTATCTAGATTAGCTAACAGGCTCATGGACTAAGTACATCCCCTAGTGGGCACTTGGACTATCTAGGTTAAGTAACGGGCACTAGGACTATCTAGGTTAACTAGCGGGCACTTGGACTACCTAGGTTACCTAGGTGGCACTTGGACTATGAAGGTTCCCTAGCGGGCACTTGGACTATGTAGGTCAACTAGCGGGCCCTTGGACTATCTAGGTTAGCTAACTGGCACGTGGACTATGTAGGTTAACTAGCGGACACTTGCACGATCTAGGTTAACTAGCGGGCTCTTGCACTATGTAGGTTAACTAGCGGGCCCATTGACTATGTAGGTTAACTAGCGGGCACTTGGACGATCTAGGTTAACTAGCGGGCACTTGGACGATATAGGTTAACTAGCGGGCACTTGGATTATCTAGGTTAGCTAGTGGGCTCTTGCACTATGTAGGTTAACTAGTGGGCCCATTGATTATGTAGGTTAACTAGCGGGCACTTGGACGATCTAGGTTACCTAGGGGGAACTTTGACTATGTAGGTTAAATAGCGGGCACTTGGACTATCTAGGTTACCTAGCGGGCACTGGGACTATGTACGTTCCCTAGCGGGCACTTGGACTACCTACATTGCCTAGCGGGTTCTTGGAGTATGTAGGTTACCTAGCGGGCACTTGGTCTATCTAGGTTACCTTGCAGGCATTGGACTATCTAGGTTAACTAACGGGCACATGGACTATGTAGGTTCCCTAGCGGGCCCTTGGACTATGTAAGTTCCCTATCGGGCACTTGGACTAGGTAGGTTCCCTAGCGGGCACTTGGTCTATCTAGGTTAAGTAGTGGGCACTTGGACTATCTAGGTTAACTAGCGAGCACTTGGACTATCTAGGATAACTAGCGGGCACTTAGACTATTAGGGTCGCTAGCGGGTATTTGGACTATATAGGTTACCTGGCGGTTACTTGGACTATGTAGGTTAACGAACAGGCACTTGGACTATGGAGGTAACCTAGTGGTCACTTGAACTGTCTAGGTTACCTAGCGGGCACTTGGACTATGTAGGTTAACTAGCGGGCACTTGGACTATCTAGGTTAATAGCGGGCCCTTGGCGATGTAGGTTAACTAGCGGGCCCTTGGACTTTGTAGGTTAACTAGCGGGCCCTTGGACTATGTAGGTTAACAAGAGTGCACTTGGAAGATCTAGGTAAACTAGCGGGCCCTTGGACTATGTAGGTTAACAAGCGTGCACTTGGAAGATCTAGGTAAACTAGCGGGTACTTGGAGTATGTAGGTTAACTAGCGGGCCCTTGGACTACGTAGATTCCCTAGCGGGCACTTGGACTATGTATGTTCCAGAGCGGGCACTTCGACTATGTAGGTTCCCTAGCAGGCACTTGGACTATGTAGGTTCCAGAGCGGGCACTTGGACTATCTAGGTTCCCTAGCGGCACTTGGACTATGTAGGTTAACTAGCGGGCCCTTGGACTATGTAGATTAACTAGCAGCACTTGGACTATCTAGGTTACCTAGCGGACACTTGGGCTATGTAGGCTAACTAGCGGGCCCTTGGACAATCTAGGTTACTTAGAGGGTACTTGAACTATCTAGGTTAACTAGCGGGCACTTGCAATATCTAGGTTACCTAGCGGGCACTTGGACTATGTACGTTCCCTAGCGGGCACTTGGACTATCTATGTTAACTAGTGGGCACTTGGAATATGTAGGTTAACTAGCGGAAACTTGCACTATGTAGGTTACCTAGCAGGCACTTGGACTATCTAGGTTAACTAGCGGGCACTTGGACTATCTACAATAACTAGCGTGCAATTGGACTATGTAGGTTCCTTAGCGGGCACTTGGACTATCTAGGTTGCCTAGCGGGCACTTGGACGATATAGGTTAACTAGCGTGCCCTTGGAATATCTAGGTTACATAGCGGGCACTTGGTATATAGGTTAACTAGCGGGCACTTTGACTATGTAGGTTGACTAGAGGACACTTGGACTATCTAGGTTAACTAGTGGGCCCTTGGACTATGTAGGTTAACTAGCGGGTACTTGGACAATCTAGGTTAACTAGCGGGCACTTGGAAGATCTAGGTTAACTAGCGGGCACTTGGACTATCAATGTGAACAAGTGAGCCCTTGGACTATGTAGGTTAACTAGCGGGCCCTTGGAATATCTAGGTTACACAGCGGGCACTTGGTATATAGGTTAACTAGCGGGCACTTGGACTATGTAGGTTGACTAGAGGACACTTGGACTATCTAGGTTAACTAGTGGGCCCTTGGACTATGTAGGTTAACTAGCGGGCAGTGGACAATATACGTTAACTAGCGGGCATTTGGAAGATCTTGGTTAACTAGCGGGCAATTGGAATATCAAAGTGAGCCCTTGGACTATGTAGGTTAACTAGCGGGCCCTTGGACTATCTAGGTTACCTAGCGGGCACTTGGACTATATAGGTTACCTAACCGGCACTTGGACTATGTAGGTTACCTAGTGGGTAGTTGGACTATCTAGGTTAATGAATGGGCACTTGGAATATGCAGGTAACCTAGCGGGCACTTGGACTGTCTAGGTTACCTAGCGGGCACTTGGATTTCTAGGTTAAAGAACGGGCTCTTGGACTAAGTAGGTTGCCTAGCGAGCACTTTGACTATCTAGGTTAGGTAACGGGCACTTGGACTATCTAGGTTACCTAGCGGGAACTTGGACAATGTAAGTTACCTAGCGGGCACTTGGACTATCTAGGTTACCTAACGGGCACTTTGACTATCTAGGTTACATAGCGGGCACTTGGACTATGTAGGTTAACTAGTGAGCACTTGGACTCTAGGTTATCTAGCGGACACTTGGATTATCTAGGTAACCTAGTGGGCCCTTGGACTATGTAGGTTTCTTAGCGGGCACTTGGACTATCTAGGTTAACGAACGGGCACTTGGACTATGTAGGTAACCTAGCGGGCACTTGGACAGTCTAGGTTACCTAGCGGGCACTTGGACTATCTAGGTTAACGAACGGGCACTTGGACAAAATAGGTTACTTAGCGGGCACTTGGACTATGTAGGATCCCTATCGGATATTTGGACTACTTAGGTTACCTAGCAGGCACTTGGACTATCTAGGTTAACTAGTGGGCCCTTGTACTGTGTAGGTTAACTAGCGAGCACTTGGACTATCTAGGTTAACTAGCGGACCTTGGACTATGTAGGTTAACTAGCGGGCCTTTGGACTATGTAGGTTAACTAGCGGGCACGGGGACGATCTAGGTTAAGTAGAGGGCACTTGGACTATCTAGGTTAACTAGCGGGCACTTGGATGATCAATGTTAACTAGCGGGCACTTGGACTATCTAGGTTAGCTAATGGGCACATTGACTAAGTACGTCCCCAAGTGGGCACTTGGACTATCTAGCTTAACTAACGGGCACTTGGACTATCTAGGTTACATAGCAGGCACTTGGACTATGAAGGTTCCCTAGGGGGCACTTGGATTATCTAGGTTACCCAGCGGGCACTTGGACTCTGTAGGTCAACTAGCGGGCCCTTGGACTATTTAGGTTAGCAAACTGGCACGTGGACTATGTAGGTTAACTGGCGGACACTTGCATGATCTAGGTTTACTAGCAGGCTCTTGCACTATGTAGGTTAACTAGCGGGCCCATTGACTATGTAGGTTAATTAGCGGGCACTTGGACAATCTAGGTTAACTAGCGGGCACTTGGACGATCTAGGTTAACTAGCGGGCACTTGGATTATCTAGGTTAGCTAGCGGGCTCTTGCACTATGTAGGTTAAGTAGCGGGCCCATTGACAATGTAGGTTAACTAGCGGGCACTTGGATGATCTAGGTTACCTAGCGGGCACTTGGACTATGTAGGTTCCCTAGCGGGCATTTGGACTATATAGATAACCTAGCGGGAACTTAGACTTTGTAGGTTACCAAGCGGGCACTTGGACTATCTAGGTTACCTAGCTGGCACTTGAACTACCTATGTTGCCTAGCGGGTTCTTGGAGTATGTAGGTTACCTAGCGGGCACTTGGTCTATCTAGGTTACCTTGCAGGCATTGGACTATCTAGGTTAACTAACGGGCACATGGACTATGTAGGTTCCCTAGCGGGCCCTTGGACTATGTAAGTTCCCTATCGGGCACTTGGACTAGGTAGGTTCCCTAGCGGGAAATTGGTCTATCTAGGTTAAGTAGTGGGCACTTGGACTATCTAGGTTAACTAGCGAGCACTTGGACTATCTAGGATAACTAGCGGGCACTTAGGCTATTAGGGTCGCTAGCGGGTATTTGGACTATATAGGTTACCTGGCGGGCACTTGGACTATGTAGGTTAACGAACAGGCACTTGGACTATGGAGGTAACCTAGTGGTCACTTGAACTGTCTAGGTTACCTAGCGGGCACTTGGACTATGTAGGTTAACTAGCGGGCACTTGGACTATCTAGGTTAATAGCGGGCCCTTGGCGATGTAGGTTAACTAGCGGGCCCTTGGACTTTGTAGGTTAACTAGCGGGCCCTTGGACTATGTAGGTTAACAAGAGTGCACTTGGAAGATCTAGGTAAACTAGCGGGCCCTTGGACTATGTAGGTTAACAAGCGTGCACTTGGAAGATCTAGGTAAACTAGCGGGTACTTGGAGTATGTAGGTTAACTAGCGGGCCCTTGGACTACGTAGATTCCCTAGCGGGCACTTGGACTATGTATGTTCCAGAGCGGGCACTTCGACTATGTAGGTTCCCTAGCAGGCACTTGGACTATGTAGGTTCCAGAGCGGGCACTTGGACTATCTAGGTTCCCTAGCGGCACTTGGACTATGTAGGTTAACTAGCGGGCCCTTGGACTATGTAGATTAACTAGCAGCACTTGGACTATCTAGGTTACCTAGCGGACACTTGGGCTATGTAGGCTAACTAGGGGGCCCTTGGACAATCTAGGTTACTTAGAGGGTACTTGAACTATCTAGGTTAACTAGCGGGCACTTGCAATATCTAGGTTACCTAGCGGGCACTTGGACTATGTACGTTCCCTAGCGGGCACTTGGACTATCTATGTTAACTAGTGGGCACTTGGAATATGTAGGTTAACTAGCGGAAACTTGCACTATGTAGGTTACCTAGCAGGCACTTGGACTATCTAGGTTAACTAGCGGGCACTTGGACTATCTACAATAACTAGCGTGCAATTGGACTATGTAGGTTCCTTAGCGGGCACTTGGACTATCTAGGTTGCCTAGCGGGCACTTGGACGATATAGGTTAACTAGCGTGCCCTTGGAATATCTAGGTTACATAGCGGGCACTTGGTATATAGGTTAACTAGCGGGCACTTTGACTATGTAGGTTGACTAGAGGACACTTGGACTATCTAGGTTAACTAGTGGGCCCTTGGACTATGTAGGTTAACTAGCGGGTACTTGGACAATCTAGGTTAACTAGCGGGCACTTGGAAGATCTAGGTTAACTAGCGGGCACTTGGACTATCAATGTGAACAAGTGAGCCCTTGGACTATGTAGGTTAACTAGCGGGCCCTTGGAATATCTAGGTTACACAGCGGGCACTTGGTATATAGGTTAACTAGCGGGCACTTGGACTATGTAGGTTGACTAGAGGACACTTGGACTATCTAGGTTAACTAGTGGGCCCTTGGACTATGTAGGTTAACTAGCGGGCAGTGGACAATATACGTTAACTAGCGGGCATTTGGAAGATCTTGGTTAACTAGCGGGCAATTGGAATATCAAAGTGAGCCCTTGGACTATGTAGGTTAACTAGCGGGCCCTTGGACTATCTAGGTTACCTAGCGGGCACTTGGACTATATAGGTTACCTAACCGGCACTTGGACTATGTAGGTTACCTAGTGGGTAGTTGGACTATCTAGGTTAATGAATGGGCACTTGGAATATGCAGGTAACCTAGCGGGCACTTGGACTGTCTAGGTTACCTAGCGGGCACTTGGATTTCTAGGTTAAAGAACGGGCTCTTGGACTAAGTAGGTTGCCTAGCGAGCACTTTGACTATCTAGGTTAGGTAACGGGCACTTGGACTATCTAGGTTACCTAGCGGGAACTTGGACAATGTAAGTTACCTAGCGGGCACTTGGACTATCTAGGTTACCTAACGGGCACTTTGACTATCTAGGTTACATAGCGGGCACTTGGACTATGTAGGTTAACTAGTGAGCACTTGGACTCTAGGTTATCTAGCGGACACTTGGATTATCTAGGTAACCTAGTGGGCCCTTGGACTATGTAGGTTTCTTAGCGGGCACTTGGACTATCTAGGTTAACGAACGGGCACTTGGACTATGTAGGTAACCTAGCGGGCACTTGGACAGTCTAGGTTACCTAGCGGGCACTTGGACTATCTAGGTTAACGAACGGGCACTTGGACAAAATAGGTTACTTAGCGGGCACTTGGACTATGTAGGATCCCTATCGGATATTTGGACTACTTAGGTTACCTAGCAGGCACTTGGACTATCTAGGTTAACTAGTGGGCCCTTGTACTGTGTAGGTTAACTAGCGAGCACTTGGACTATCTAGGTTAACTAGCGGACCTTGGACTATGTAGGTTAACTAGCGGGCCTTTGGACTATGTAGGTTAACTAGCGGGCACGGGGACGATCTAGGTTAAGTAGAGGGCACTTGGACTATCTAGGTTAACTAGCGGGCACTTGGATGATCAATGTTAACTAGCGGGCACTTGGACTATCTAGGTTAGCTAATGGGCACATTGACTAAGTACGTCCCCAAGTGGGCACTTGGACTATCTAGCTTAACTAACGGGCACTTGGACTATCTAGGTTACATAGCAGGCACTTGGACTATGAAGGTTCCCTAGGGGGCACTTGGATTATCTAGGTTACCCAGCGGGCACTTGGACTCTGTAGGTCAACTAGCGGGCCCTTGGACTATTTAGGTTAGCAAACTGGCACGTGGACTATGTAGGTTAACTGGCGGACACTTGCATGATCTAGGTTTACTAGCAGGCTCTTGCACTATGTAGGTTAACTAGCGGGCCCATTGACTATGTAGGTTAATTAGCGGGCACTTGGACAATCTAGGTTAACTAGCGGGCACTTGGACGATCTAGGTTAACTAGCGGGCACTTGGATTATCTAGGTTAGCTAGCGGGCTCTTGCACTATGTAGGTTAAGTAGCGGGCCCATTGACAATGTAGGTTAACTAGCGGGCACTTGGATGATCTAGGTTACCTAGCGGGCACTTGGACTATGTAGGTTCCCTAGCGGGCATTTGGACTATATAGATAACCTAGCGGGAACTTAGACTTTGTAGGTTACCAAGCGGGCACTTGGACTATCTAGGTTACCTAGCTGGCACTTGAACTACCTATGTTGCCTAGCGGGTTCTTGGAGTATGTAGGTTACCTAGCGGGCACTTGGTCTATCTAGGTTACCTTGCAGGCATTGGACTATCTAGGTTAACTAACGGGCACATGGACTATGTAGGTTCCCTAGCGGGCCCTTGGACTATGTAAGTTCCCTATCGGGCACTTGGACTAGGTAGGTTCCCTAGCGGGAAATTGGTCTATCTAGGTTAAGTAGTGGGCACTTGGACTATCTAGGTTAACTAGCGAGCACTTGGACTATCTAGGATAACTAGCGGGCACTTAGGCTATTAGGGTCGCTAGCGGGTATTTGGACTATATAGGTTACCTGGCGGGCACTTGGACTATGTAGGTTAACGAACAGGCACTTGGACTATGGAGGTAACCTAGTGGTCACTTGAACTGTCTAGGTTACGTAACGGGCACTTGGACTATGTAGGTTAACTAGCGGGCACTTGGACTATCTAGGTTAACTAGCGGGCCCTTGGACGATGTAGGTTAACTAGCGGGCCCTTGGAATTTGTAGGTTAACTAGCGGGCCCTTGGACTATGTAGGTTAACAAGAGTGCACTTGGAAGATCTAGGTAAACTAGCGGGCCCTTGGACTATGTAGGTTAACAAGCGTGCACTTGGAAGATCTAGGTAAACTAGCGGGTACTTGGAGTATGTAGGTTAACTAGCGGGCCCTTGGACTATGTAGATTCCCTAGCGGGCCCTTGGACTATGTATGTTCCAGAGCGGGCACTTCGACTATGTAGGTTCCCTAGCAGGCACTTGGACTATGTAGGTTCCAGAGCGGGCACTTGGACTATCTAGGTTCCCTAGCGGCACTTGGACTATGTAGGTTAACTAGCGGGCCCTTGGACTATGTAGATTAACTAGCAGCACTTGGACTATCTAGGTTACCTAGCGGGAACTTGGACAATGTAGGTTACCTAGCAGGCACTTGGACTATCTAGGTTAACTAGCGGGCATTGGACTATCTTGGTTACCTAGCGGGAACTTGGACTATCTAGGTTACCTAGCGGGCCCTTGGAATATGTAGGTTACCTAGCGGGCACTTGGACTGTCTAGGTTACCTAGCGGGCACTTTGACTATCTAGGTTAACTAGCAGACCTTGGACTATGTAGGTTAACTAGCGGGCCCTTGGGCTATGTAGGTTAACTAGCGGGCTCTTGGACTATCTAGGTTTCCTAGCAGGCACTTGGACTATGTACATACCCTAGCGCGCACTTGGACTATCTAGGTTACCTAGCGGGCACTTGGATTTTGTACGTTCCCTAGCGGGCACTTGGACTATCTATGTTAACTAGCGGGCACTTGGAATATGTAGGTTAACTAGCGGACACTTGCACTATGTAGGTTACCTAGCAGGCACTTGGACTATCTAGGTTAACTAGCGGGCACTTGGACTATCTAGGTTAACTAGCGTGCACTTGGACTATGTAGGTTCCCTAGTGGGCACTTTGACACTGTATGTTCCCTACGGACACTTGAACTAGGTAAGTTAACTACCGGGCACTTGGACTATGTAGGTTAAATAGCGGGCCCTTGGACTATCTAGGTTACCTAGCGGGCACTTGGACTATGTAGGTTAACTACGGGGCACTTGCACTATCTAGGTTTCCGAACGGGCATTTGGACTATGTAGGTAACCTAGCGGGCACTTGGACTTCTAGGTTAACGAAAGGGCACTTGGACTATGTAAGTTCCCTAGCGGGCACTTGGACTGTCTATTTTAACTATCGGGCACTTGGAACATGTAGGTTAACTAGCGGACACTTGCACTATGTAGGTTACCTAGCAGGCACTTGGACTATCTAGGTTAACTAGCGTGCCCTTGGACTATCTAGGTTACGTAGCGGGCACTTGGACTATCTAGGTTACCTAGCGGGCACTTGGACTATGTAGGTTAACTAGAGGACACTTGGACTATCTAGGCTAACAAGTGGGCCCTTGGACTATGTAGGTTAACTAGAAGGCACTTGGACAATCTAGGTTAACTAGCAGGCACTTGGACTATCAAAGTTAACAACTGAGCCCTTGGACTATGTAGATTCCCTAGCGGGCACTTGGACTATGTATGTTCCAGAGCGGGCACTTCGACTATGTAGGTTCCCTAGCAGGCACTTGCACTATGTAGGTTCCAGAGTGGGCACTTGGACTATCTAGGTTCCCTAGCGGCACTTGGACTATGTAGGTTAACTAGCGGGCCCTTGGACTATGTAGATTAACTAGCAGCACTTGGACTACCTAGGTTACCTAGTTGACACTTGGGCTATGTAGGCTAACTAGGGGGCCCTTGGACAATCTAGGTTACCTAGAGGGTACTTGAACTATCTAGGTTAACTAGCGGGCACTTGCAGTATCTAGGTTACCTAGCGGGCACTTGGACTATGTACGTTCCCTAGCGGGCACTTGGACTATCTATGTTAACTAGTGGGCACTTGGAATATGTAGGTTAACTAGCGGAAACTTGCACTATGTAGGTTACCTAGCAGGCACTTGGACTATCTAGGTTAACTAGCGGGCACTTGGACTATCTACAATAACTAGCGTGCAATTGGACTACGTAGGTTCCTTAGCGGGCACTTGGACTATCTAGGTTGCCTAGCGGGCACTTGGATGATATAGGTTAACTAGCGTGCCCTTGGAATATCTAGGTTACATAGCGGGCACTTGGTATATAGGTTAACTAGCGGGCACTTTGACTATGTAGGTTGACTAGAGGACACTTGGACTATCTAGGTTAACTAGTGGGCCCTTGGACTATGTAGGTTAACTAGCGTGTACTTGGACAATCTAGGTTAACTAGCGGGCACTTGGAAGATCTAGGTTAACTAGCGGGCCCATGGACTATCAGGTTACCTAGCGGGCACTTGGAGTATATAGGTTACCTAATGGGCACTTGGACTATGTAGGTTACCTAGTGGGTACTTGGACTATCTAGATTAACGAATGGGCACTTGGAATATGCAGGTAACCTAGCGGGCACATGGACTGTCTAGGTTACCTAGGGGGCACTTGGACTTCTAGGTTAACGAACGGGCTCTTGGAATATGTAGGTTGCCTAGCGGGCACTTGGACTATCTAGGTTAGGTATCGGGCACTTGGACTATCTAGGTTACCTAGCGGGAACTTGTACAATGTAAGTTACCTAGCAGGCACTTGGACTATCTAGGTTACCTAATGGGCACTTTGACTATCTAGGTTACATATCTGGCTCTTGGACTATGTAGGTTAACTAGCGAGCACTTGGACTCTAGGTTATCTAGCGGACACTTGGACTATCTAGTTTACCTAGCGGGCCCTTGGACTATGTAGGTTTCCTAGCGGGCACTTGTACTATCTAGGTTAACGAACGGGCACTTGGACAATGTAGGTTACCTAGCGGGCACTTGGACTCTGTAGGATCCCTATCGGATATTTGGACTACTTAGGTTAACTAGCGGGCACTTGGACTATCTTGGTTAACTAGTGGGCCCTTGTACTATGTAGGTTAACTAGCGAGCACTTGGACTATCTAGGTTAACTAGCAGACCTTGGACTATGTAGGTTCCCTAGTGGGCACTTTGACACTGTATGTTCCCTACGGACACTTGAACTAGGTAAGTTAACTACCGGGCACTTGGACTATGTAGGTTAAATAGCGGGCCCTTGGACTATCTAGGTTACCTAGCGGGCACTTGGACTATGTAGGTTAACTACGGGGCACTTGCACTATCTAGGTTTCCGAACGGGCATTTGGACTATGTAGGTAACCTAGCGGGCACTTGGACTTCTAGGTTAACGAAAGGGCACTTGGACTATGTAAGTTCCCTAGCGGGCACTTGGACTGTCTATTTTAACTATCGGGCACTTGGAACATGTAGGTTAACTAGCGGACACTTGCACTATGTAGGTTACCTAGCAGGCACTTGGACTATCTAGGTTAACTAGCGTGCCCTTGGACTATCTAGGTTACGTAGCGGGCACTTGGACTATCTAGGTTACCTAGCGGGCACTTGGACTATGTAGGTTAACTAGAGGACACTTGGAATATCTAGGCTAACAAGTGGGCCCTTGGACTATGTAGGTTAACTAGAAGGCACTTGGACAATCTAGGTTAACTAGCAGGCACTTGGACTATCAAAGTTAACAACTGAGCCCTTGGACTATGTAGATTCCCTAGCGGGCACTTGGACTATGTATGTTCCAGAGCGGGCACTTCGACTATGTAGGTTCCCTAGCAGGCACTTGCACTATGTAGGTTCCAGAGTGGGCACTTGGACTATCTAGGTTCCCTAGCGGCACTTGGACTATGTAGGTTAACTAGCGGGCCCTTGGACTATGTAGATTAACTAGCAGCACTTGGACTACCTAGGTTACCTAGTTGACACTTGGGCTATGTAGGCTAACTAGGGGGCCCTTGGACAATCTAGGTTACCTAGAGGGTACTTGAACTATCTAGGTTAACTAGCGGGCACTTGCAGTATCTAGGTTACCTAGCGGGCACTTGGACTATGTACGTTCCCTAGCGGGCACTTGGACTATCTATGTTAACTAGTGGGCACTTGGAATATGTAGGTTAACTAGCGGAAACTTGCACTATGTAGGTTACCTAGCAGGCACTTGGACTATCTAGGTTAACTAGCGGGCACTTGGACTATCTACAATAACTAGCGTGCAATTGGACTACGTAGGTTCCTTAGCGGGCACTTGGACTATCTAGGTTGCCTAGCGGGCACTTGGATGATATAGGTTAACTAGCGTGCCCTTGGAATATCTAGGTTACATAGCGGGCACTTGGTATATAGGTTAACTAGCGGGCACTTTGACTATGTAGGTTGACTAGAGGACACTTGGACTATCTAGGTTAACTAGTGGGCCCTTGGAGTATGAAGGTTAACTAGCGGGTACTTGGACAATCTAGGTTAACTAGCGGGCACTTGGAAGATCTAGGTTAACTAGCGGGCACTTGGACTATCAAAGTGAACAAGTGAGCCCTTGGACTATGTAGGTTAACTAGCGGGCCCATGGACTATCAGGTTACCTAGCGGGCACTTGGAGTATATAGGTTACCTAATGGGCACTTGGACTATGTAGGTTACCTAGTGGGTACTTGGACTATCTAGGTTAACGAATGGGCACTTGGAATATGCAGGTAACCTAGCGGGCACATGGACTGTCTAGGTTACCTAGGGGGCACTTGGACTTCTAGGTTAACGAACGGGCTCTTGGAATATGTAGGTTGCCTAGCGGGCACTTGGACTATCTAGGTTAGGTATCGGGCACTTGGACTATCTAGGTTACCTAGCGGGAACTTGTACAATGTAAGTTACCTAGCAGGCACTTGGACTATCTAGGTTACCTAACGGGCACTTTGACTATCTAGGTTACATAGCTGGCTCTTGGACTATGTAGGTTAACTAGCGAGCACTTGGACTCTAGGTTATCTAGCGGACACTTGGACTATCTAGGTTACCTAGCGGGCCCTTGGACTATGTAGGTTTTCTAGCGGGCACTTGTACTATCTAGGTTAACGAACGGGCACTTGGACAATGTAGGTTACCTAGCGGGCACTTGGACTATGTAGGATCCCTATCGGATATTTGGACTACTTAGGTTAACTAGCGGGCACTTGGACTATCTTGGTTAACTAGTGGGCCCTTGTACTATGTAGGTTAACTAGCGAGCACTTGGACTATCTAGGTTAACTAGCAGACCTTGGACTACGTAGGTTAACTAGCGGGCCCTTGGAATATGTAGGTTAACTAGCGGGCACTTGGATGATCAATGTTAACTAGCGGGCACTTGGACTATCTAGGTTAGCTAACGGGCACTTGGACTAAGTACGTCCCCTAGTGGGCACTTGGACACTCTAGGTTAACTAACGGGCACTAGGACTATCTAGGTTAACTAGCGGGCACTTGGACGATCTAGGTTAACTAGCGGACACTTGGACTATCAAAGTTAACAAGTGAGCCGTTGGACTATGTAGGTTAACTAGCGGGCCCTTGGACTATCTAGGTTACCTAGCGGGCACTTGGACTATATAGGTTACCTAGCGGGCACTTGGACTATGTAGGTTGCCTAGTGGGCACTTGGACTATCTAGGTTAACGAATGGGCACTTGGAATATGCTGGTAACCTAGCGGGCACTTGGACTGTCCAGGTTACCTAGCGGGCACTTGGATTTCTATGTTAACGAATGGGCACTTGGACTCTGTAGGTTCCTTAGCGTGCACTTGGACTATCTAGGTTAGGTAACGGGCACTTTGAGTATCTAGTTTACCTAGCGGGAACGTGGACAATGTAAGTTACCTAGCCGGAACTTGGACTATCTAGGTTACCTAACGGGCACTTTGACTATCTAGGTTACATAGCGGGCACTTGGACTATGTAGGTTAACTACCGAGCACTTGGACTCTAGGTTACCTAGCGGGCACTTGGACTATCTAGGTTAACGAACGGGCACTTGGACTATGTAGGTTACCTAGCGGGCACTTGGACTATGTAGGATCCCTATCGGACATTTGGACTACTTAGGTTACCTAGCAGGCACTTGGACTATCTAGGTTAACTAGCGGGCACTTGGACTATCTAGGTCAATAGCGGGCCCTTGTACTATTTTGGTTAACTATCGAGCACTTGGACTATCTAGGTTACCGAACGGGCACTTGGACTATCTAGGTTACCTAGCGGGAACTTGGACTATGTAGGTTAACTAGCGGACAATTGGACGATCTAGGTTAACTAGCGGACACTTGCACTATGTAGGTTACCTAGCGGGCACTTGGACTATGTAGGTTACCTAGCGGGCACTTGGATTATGTAGGTTAACTATCAGGCACTTGGACTATGTAGGTTACCTAGCGGGCACTTGGACTATGTACCTTCCCTAGCGGGCACTTGGACTGTCTATGTTAACTAGCGGGCACTTGGACTATGTAGGTTACCTAGAAGACACTTGCACTATGTAAGTTACCTAGCGGGCACTTGGACTATGTAGGTTAACTAGCGGGCACTTGGACGATCTAGGTTAACTAACGGGCACTTGGACTATCAAAGTTAACAAGCGAGCCCTTGGACTATCTAGGTTAATAGCGGGCCCTTGGACTATCTAGGTTACCTAGATAGCACTTGGACTATATAGGTTCCCTAGCGGGCACATGGACTATCTAGGTTAACGAACGGGCACTTGGACTATGCAGGTAACCTAGTGGGCACCTGGACTGTCTAGGTTACATAGCGGGCACTTGTAGTTCTATGTTTACGAACGGGCACTTGGAATATGTATGTTGCCTAGCGGGCACTTTTACAAACTAGGTTAGGTAACGGGCACTTGGACTATCTAGGTTACCTAGTGGGAACTTGGACAATGTAGGTTACCTAGCAGGCACTTGGACTATCTAGGTTAACTAGCGGGCATTGGACTATCTAGGTTACCTAGCGGGAACTTGGACTATCTAGGTTACCTAGCGGGCCCTTGGACTATATAGGTTACCTAGCGGGCACTTGGACTATCTAGGTTAACGAACGGGCTCTTGGACTATGTAGGTAACCTAACGGGCACTTGGACTGTCTAGGTTACCTAGCGGGCACTTTGACTATCTAGGTTAACTAGCAGACCTTGGACTATGTAGGTTAACTAGCGGGCCCTTGGACTATGTAGGTTGCCTAGCGGGCACTTGGACTATCTAGGTTAGGTAACCGGCACTTGGACTATCTAGGTTACCTAGTGGGAACTTGTACAATGTAAGTTACCTAGCGGGCACGTGGACTATCTAGGTTACCTAACGGGCACGTTGACTGTCTAGGTTACATAGCGGGCACTTGGATTATGTAGGTTATTTAGCGAGCACTTGGACTCTAAATTACCTAGCGGGCTCTTGGACTATCTAGGTTACCTAGCGGGCCCTTGGACTATGTAGGTTTCCTAGCGGGCACTTGGACTATCTAGGTTAACGAACGGGCACTTGGACTATGTAGGTAACCTAGCGGGCACTTGGACTATGTAGGATCCCTATCGGACATTTGGACTACTTAGGTTACCTAGCAGGCACTTGGACTATCTAGGTTAACTAGCGGGTACTTGGACTATCTAGGTCAATAGCGGGCCCTTGTACTATTTTGGTTAACTATCGAGCACTTGGACTATCTAGGTTACCGAACGGGCACTTGGACTATCTAGGTTACCTAGCGGAAACTTGGACTATGTAGGTTAACTAGCAGACAATTGGACGATCTAGGTTAACTAGCGGACACTTGCACTATGTAGGTTACCTAGCGGGCACTTGGATTATATAGGTTAACTAGCAGGCACTTGGACTATGTAGGTTACCTAGCGGGCACTTGGACTATGTACCTTCCCTAGCGGGCACTTGGACTGTTTATGTTAACTAGCGGGCACTTGGACTATGTAGGTTACCTAGAAGACACTTGCACTATGTAAGTTACCTAGCGGGCACTTGGACTATGTAGGTTAACTAGCGGGCACTTGGACGATCTAGGTTAACTAACGGGCACTTGGACTATCAAAGTTAACAAGCGAGCCCTTGGACTATCTAGGTTAACCAGCGGGCCCTGGACTATGTAGGTTAAATAGCGGGCCCTTGGACTATCTAGGTTACCTAGCGGGCACTTGGACTATGTAGGTTAACTACGGGGCACTTCCACTATCTAGGTTTCCGAACGGGCATTTGGACTATGTAGGTAACCTAGCGGGCACTTGGACTTCTAGGTTAACGAAAGGGCACTTGGACTATGTATGTTGCATAGCAGGCAATTGGACTATCTAGGTTAGGTAACGGGCACTTGAACTATCTAGGTTTCTTAGCGGGCACTTGGACGATCTAGGTTAACTAGAGGGCACTTGGACTATCTAGGTTAACTAGCGTGCACTTGGATTATCTAGGTTTCTTAGCGGGTACTTGGACTATGTAGGTTAACTAGCGGGCCCTTGGACTATGTAGATTAACTAGCGGCACTTGGACTATCTACGTTAACTAGCGGGCCCTTGAACTATGTAGATTCCCTAGCGGGCATTTGGACTATATAGATAACCTAGCGGGCATTTTGACTTTGTAGGTTACCAAGCGTCACATGGACTATCTAGGTTGCCTAGGTGGCACTTGAACTATCTACGTTATAGCGGGTTCTTGGAGTATGTAGGTTACCTAGTTGGCTGTTGGACTATCTAGGTTACCTAGCGGGCACATGGATTATCTAGGTTAACTAACGGGCACTTGGACTGTGTAGGTCCCCTAGCGGGCCCTTGGACTATGTAAGGTCCCTACCGGGCACTTGGACTATGTAGGTTCCCTAGGGGGTGTTTGGACTATATAGGTTACCTAGCGGGCACTTGGACTATGTAGGTTACCTAGCGGGCACTTGGACTATCTAGGTTAACGAACGGGCACTTACACTATGTAGGTAACCTAGCAGGCACTTGGACAGTCTAGGTTACATAGCTGGCACTTAGAATATGTAGGTCAACTAGCGGGCCCTTGGACTATCAAGGTTAGCTCACGGGCACTTCGATTATGTAGGTTACCTAGCGGGCACTTGGAGTATGTAGGCTATCTAGGGGGCCCTTGGACGATCTAGGTTACCTAGCGGGTACTTGAACTATCTAGGTTAACTAGCGTGCACTTGCACTATCTAGGTTACCTAGTGGGCACTTGGACTATGTAAGTTCCCTAGTGGGCACTTGGACTGTCTATTTTAACTAGCGGGCACTTGGAACATGTAGGTTAACTAGCGGACACTTGCACTATGTAGGTTACCTAGCAGGCACTTGGACTATCTAGGTTAACTTGCGGGCACTTGGACTATCTAGGTTACGTAGCGGGCACTTGGACTATCTAGGTTACCTAGCGGGCACTTGGACTATGTAGGTTAACTCGAGGACACTTGGACTATGTAGGCTAACAAGTGGGCCCTTGGACTATGTAGGTTAACTAGAAGGCACTTGGACAATCTAGGTTAACTAGCAGGCACTTGGACTATCAAAGTTAACAACTGAGCCCTTGGACTATGTAGGTCACCTAGCGGGCACTTGGACTATATAGGTTACCTAGCAGGCACTTTGACTATGTAGGTTACCTAGTGGGCACTTGGACTATCTAGGTTAACGAACGGGCACTTGCACTCTCTAGGTTACCTAGCGGGCACTTGGACTATGTACCTCCCTAGCGGGCACTTGGACTGTCTATGTTAACTAGCGGGCACTTGGTCTATGTAGGTTACCTAGAAGACACTTGCATTATGTAGGTTACCTAGCGGGCCCTTGGACTATGTAGGTTAACTAGCGGGCACTTGGACGATCTAGGTTAACTAACGGGCACTTGGACTATCAAAGTTAACAAGCGAGCCCTTGGACTATCTAGGTTAAACAGCGGGCCCTTGGACTATCTAGGTTACCTAGATAGCACTTGGACTATATAGGTTCCCTAGCGGGCACTTGGACTATCTAGGTTAACGAACGGGCACTTGGACTATGCAGGTAACCTAGTGAGCACTTGGACTGTCTATGTTACATAGCGGGCACTTGTACTTCTATGTTTACGAACGGTCACTTGGAATATATATGTTGCCTAGCGGGCACTTGGACAAACTAGGTTAGGTAACGGGCACTTGGACTATCTAGGTTACCTAGCGGGAACTTGGACAATGTAGGTTACCTAGCAGGCACTTGGACTATCTAGGTTAACTAGCGGGCATTGGACTATCTAGGTAACCTAGCGGGCACTTGGACTTCTAGGTTAACGAAAGGGCACTTGGACTATGTATGTTGCATAGCAGGCAATTGGACTATCTAGGTTAGGTAACGGGCACTTGAACTATCTAGGTTTCTTAGCGGGCACTTGGACGATCTAGGTTAACTAGAGGGCACTTGGACTATCTAGGTTAACTAGCGTGCACTTGGACTATCTAGGTTTCTTAGCGGGTACTTGGACTATGTAGGTTAACTAGCGGGCCCTTGGACTATGTAGATTAAGTTGCGGAAATTGGACTATCTACGTTAACTAGCGGGCCCTTGAACTATGTAGATTCCCTAGCGGGCATTTGGACTATATAGATAACCTAGTGGGCATTTTGACTTTGTAGGTTACCAAGCGTCACATGGACTATCTAGGTTACCTAGCTGGCACTTGAACTATCTACGTTATAGCGGGTTCTTGGAGTATGTAGGTTACCTAGCTGGCTGTTGGACTATCTAGGTTACCTAGCGGGCACATGGATTATCTAGGTTAACTAACGGGCACTTGGACTGTGTAGGTCCCCTAGCGGGCCCTTGGACTATGTAAGGTCCCTACCGGGCACTTGGACTATGTAGGTTCCCTAGGGGGTATTTGTACTATATAGATTACCTAGCGGGCACTTGGACTATGTAGGTTACCTAGCGGGCACTTGGACTATCTAGGTTAACGAACGGGCACTTACACTATGTAGGTAACCTAGCGGGCACTTGGACAGTCTAGGTTACATAGCTGGCACTTAGAATATGTAGGTCAACTAGCGGGCCCTTGGACTATCAAGGTTAGCTCACGGGCACTTCGATTATGTAGGTTACCTAGCGGGCACTTGGAGTATGTAGGCTAACTAGGGGGCCCTTGGACGTTCTAGGTTACCTAGCGGGTACTTGAACTATCTAGGTTAACTAGCGTGCACTTGCACTATCTAGGTTACCTAGTGGGCACTTGGACTATGTAAGTTCCCTAGCGGACACTTGGACTGTCTATTTAAACTAGCGGGCACTTGGAATATGTAGGTTAACTAGCGGACAATTGCACTACGTAGGTTACCTAGCAGACATTTGGACTATCTAGGTTAACTAGCGTGCCCTTGGACGATCTAGGTTACGTAGGGGGGACTTGGACTATCTAGGTTACCTAGCGGGCACTTGGACTATGTAGGTTAACTAGAGGACACTTGGACTATCTAGGCTAACAAGTGGGCCCTTGGACTATGTAGGTTAACTAGAAGGCACTTGGACAATCTAGGTTAACTAGCAGGCACTTGGACTATCAAAGTTAACAACTGAGCCCTTGGACTATGTAGGTCACCTAACGGGCACTTGGACTATATAGGTTACCTAGCAGGCACTTTGACTATGTAGGTTACCTAGTGGGCACTTGGACTATCTAGGTTAACGAACGGGCACTTGGAATATGCAGGTAATCTAGCGGGCACTTGGACTGTCTAGGTTACCTAGCGGGCACTTGGACTTCTAGGATAACGAACGGGCTCTTGGACTATGTAGGTTGCCTAGCGGGCACTTGGACTATCTAGGTTAGGTAACGGGCACTTGGACTATCTAGGTTACCTAGTGGGAACTTGTACAATGTAAGTTACCTAGCGGGCACTTGGACTATCTAGGTTACCTAACGGGCACTTTGACTGTCTAGGTTACATAGCGGGCACTTGGATTATGTAGGTTAACTAGCGAGCACTTGGACTCTAAGTTACCTAGCGGGCTCTTGGACTATCTAGGTTAACTAGCGGGCATTTGGACTATCTAGGTTACCTAGCGGGCACTTGCACTATGTAGGTTAACTAGCGTGCCTTGGACTATCTAGGTTACGTAGCGGGCACTTGGACTATCTAGGTTACCTAGCGGGCACTTGGACTATGTAGGTTAACTCGAGGACACTTGAACTATCTAGGCTAACAAGTGGGCCCTTGGACTATGTAGGTTAACTAGAAGGCACTTGGACAATCTAGATTAACTAGCGGGCACTTGGACTATCAAAGTTAACAACTGAGCCCTTGGACTATGTAGGTCACCTAGCGGGCACTTGGACTTTCTAGGTTACCTAGCGGGCCCTTGGACTATGTAGTTTAACTAGCGGGCACTTGGACTATGTAGGATCCCTATCGGACATTTGGACTACTTAGGTTACCTAGCGGGCACTTGGACTATCTAGGTTAACTAGCGTGCACTTGGACTATCTAGGTCAATAGCGGGCCCAGGTACTATGTAGGTTAACTGGCGAGCACTTGGACTATCTAGGTTAACTAGCGGACCTTGGACTACGTAGGTTAAATAGCGGGCCCTTGGACTATGTAGGTTAACTAGCGGGCACTTGGACTATCTAGGTTACCTACGGGCACTTGGACTATCTAGGTTAACTAGCGGGCACATGGACTATGTATGTTCCAGAGCGGGCAATTGGACTATGTAGGTTCCCTAGTGGGCACTTTGACTATCTAGATTCCCTAAAGGGCACTTGGACTATCTAGGTTACCGAACGGGCACTTGGACTATCTAGGTTACCTAGCGGGAACTTGGACTATGTAGGTTAACTAGCGGACTATTGGACGATCTAGGTTAACTAGCGGACACTTGCACTATGTAGGTTACCTAGCGGGCACTTAGTCTATCTAGGTTAACTAGCGGGCACTTTGACTATGTATGTTAACTAGCGGACACTTGCACTATGTAGGTTACCTAGCGGGCACTTGGATTATGTAGGTTAACTAGCAGGCACTTGGACTATGTAGGTTAACTAGCGGGCACTTGCACTCTCTAGGTTACCTAGCGGGCACTTGGACTATCAAAGTTAACAAGCGAGCCCTTGGACTATCTAGGTTAACTAGCGGGCCCTTGGACTATCTAGGTTACCTAGATAGCACTTGGAGTATATAGGTTCCCTAGCGGGAACTTGGACTATCTAGGTTAACGAAAGGGCACTAGGACTATGCAGGTAACCTAGCGGGCACTTGGACTGTCTAGGTTACAGTGCGGGCACTTGTACTTCTTTGTAGGTTAACTAGAGGGTATTTGGACTATGTAGGTTACCTAGCGGGCACTTGGACTATGTAGGTTCCCTATCGGGCACTTGGAGAATGTAGGTTAACTAGGGGCACTAGGACTATGTAGGTTACCTATCGGGCACTTGGAGAATGTAGGTTAATTAGGGGCACTAGGACTATGTAGGTTACCTGGCGGGCCCTTGGACTATCTAGGTTACCTAGCTGGCATTTGGACTATATAGATTACCTAGCGGGCAAGTAGACTTTGTAGGTTATCTAGCGGGCACTTTGACTATCTAGGTTGCCTAGCTGGCACTTGAACTATCTACGTTACCTAGCGGTTACTTGGAGTATGTAGGTTACCTACCGGGCTGTTGGACTATATAGGTTACCTAGCGGACACTTGGTCTATCTAGGTTAACTAACGGGCACTTGGACTATGTAGGTTCCCTAGCGGGCCCTTGGACTATGTAAGTTCCCTAGCGGGCACTTGAACTATGTGGGATCCCTAGCGGGCATTAGGACTATCTGGGTTACCTAACGGGCACTTGGACTATGTAGGTTAACTACCGGGCTTTGGACTATGTAGGTTACCTAGGGGACACTTGGACTATGTAGGTTCCCTATCGTTCACTTGGAGAAACTAGGTTAACTAGGGGGCACTAGGACAATGTAGGTTACCTAGCGGGCCTTGGGACTATCTAGGTTACCTAGGGGGAACTTGGACTATGTAGGTTTACTAGTGGACACTTGGACTATCTAGGTTACCTAGCAGGCACTTGCACTATGTAGGTTAACTAGCGGGCACTTGGACTATCTAGGTTACCTAGCAGGCACTTGGACTATGTACATTTCCTACCGGGTACTTGGACTATCTATGTAAACTAGCGGGCACTTGGACTATGTAGATTCCCTATCGGGCACTTGGACTATGTAGGTAACCTAGTGGTCACTTGAACTGTCTAGGATACCTAGCGGGCACTTGGACTATGTAGGTTAACTAGCGGGCACTTGGACTATTAGGGTCCCTAGCGGGCATTTGGACTATATAGTTTGCCTAGCGGGCACTTGGACTATGTAGGTTAACTAGCGGACACTTCGATTATCTAGGTTAGCTAACGGGCAATTGGACTATCTAGGTTACCTAGCGGGCACTTGGACTATGTAGGTTCCCTAGCGGGCACTTGGACTATTTAGGTTACCTAGCAGGCACTTTGACTATCTAGGTTAACTAACGGGCACTTGGACTATGTAGGATGCCTAGCGAGCACTTGGACTATGTAGGTTCCCTAGGGGGAACTTGGACTATGTAGGTTCCATATCGTGTACTTGGACTGTCTAGGTTAACTAGTGGGCAATTGGACTGTCTAGGTTACCTAGTGGGCACTTGGACTATGTACGTTCCCTAGCGGGCACATGGGCTATCTACGTTACCTAGCGGGCACTTGGACTATGTAGGTTAACGAACGGGCACTTGGACTATGTAGTTTACCTAGCAGGCACTTGGACTATGTAGGTTAACTAGCGGGCACTTGGACGATCTAGGTTACCTACGGGCACTTGGACAATCTAGGTTAACTAGCGGGTACTTAGACTATCTAGGTTAACTAGCGTGCGCTTGGACCATGTAGGTTCCCTAGCGGGCATTTGGATTATATAGGTTACCTAGCGGGCATTTGGACTATCTAGGTTAACTAGCAGGCACTTGGATTATGTATGTTCCAGAGTGGGCAATTGGACTATGTAGGTTCCCTAGTGGGCACTTGGACTATCTAGATTCCCTAAAGGGCACTTGGACTATCTAGGTTACCGAACGGGCACTTGGACTATCTAGGTTACCTAGCGGGAAATTGGACTATGTAGGTTAACTAGCGGGCACTTTGACTATGTAGGTTAACTAGCGGACACTTGCACTATGTAGGTTACCTAGCGGGCACTTGGATTATGTAGGTTAACTAGCAGGCCCTTGGACTATCTAGGTTACCTAGCAGGCACTTGGACTATGTAGGTTAACTAGCGGGCACTTGCACTATGTAGGTTACCCAGCGGGCACTTGGACCTAGTAGGTTAACTAGCGGGCACTTGGACGATCTAGGTTAACTAACGGGCACTTGGACTATCAAAGTTAACAAGCGGTCCCTTGGACTATCTAGGTTAATAGCGGGCCCTTGGACTATCTAGGTTACCTAGATAGCACTTGGACTATATAGGTTCCCTAGCGGGCACGTGGACTATCTAGGTTAACGAACGGGCACTTGGAATATGCTGGTAACCTAGCGGGCACTTGGACTGTCTAGGTTACATAGCGGGCACTTGTACTTCTATGTTAACGAACGGGCACTTGGAATATGTATGTTGCCTAGCGGGCACTTGGATAAAATAGGTTAGGTAACGGGCACTTGGACTATCTAGGGTACCTAGCGGGAACTTGGACAATGTTGGTTACCTAGCAGGCACTTGTACTATCTAGGTTACCTAGCGGGCACTTGGATTATTTACGTTCCCTAGCGGGCACTTGGACTATCTATATTAACTAGCGGGCACTTGGAATATGTAGGTTAACTAGCGGACACTTGCACTATGTAGGTTACCTAGCAGGCACTTGGACTATCTAGGTTAACTAGCAGGCACTTGGACTATCTAGGTTAACTAGCGTGCACTTGGACTATGTAGGTTCCCTAGAGGGCACTTGAACTCTGTATGTTCCCTACAGACACTTGAACTAGGTAAGTTAACTACCGGGCACTTGGACTATGTAGGTTAAATAGCCGGCCCTTGGACTATCTAGGTTACCTAGCGGGCACTTGGACTATGTAGGTTAACTACCGGGCACTTGCACTATCTAGGTTTCCGAACGGGCATTTGGACTATGTAGGTAACCTAGCGGGCACTTGGAGAGTCTAGGTTACCTAGCGGGCGCTTGGACTTCTAGGTTAACGAACGGGCACTTGGACTATGTATGTTGCATAGCAGGCAATTGGACTATCTAGGTTAGGTAACGGGCACTTGAACTATCTAGGTTTCTTAGCGGGCACTTGGACAATCTAGGTTAACTAGAGGGCACTTGGACTATCTAGGTTAACTAGCGTGCACTTGGACTATCTAGGTTTCTTAGCAGGTACTTGGACTATGTAGGTTAACTAGCGGGCCCTTGGACTATGTAGATTAACTAGTGGCACTTGGACTATCTACGTTAACTAGCGGGCCCTTGAACTATGTAGATTCCCTAGCGGGCATTTGGACTATATAGATAACTTAGCGGGCATTTTGACTTTGTAGGTTACCTAGCGGCACATGGACTATCTAGGTTACCTAGCTGGCACTTGAACTATCTACGTTATAGCGGGTTCTTGGAGTATGTAGGTTACCTAGCTGGCTGTTGGACTATCTAGGTTACATAGCCGGCACATGGACTATCTAGGTTAACTAACGGGCACTTGGACTGTGTAGGTCCCCTAGCGGGCCCTTGGACTATGTAAGTTCCCTACCGGGCACTTGGACTATGTAGGTTCCCTAGTGGGTATTTGGACTATATAGTTTACCTAGCGGGCACTTGGACTATGTAGGTTACGTAGCGGGCACTTGGACTATCTAGGTTAAGGAACGGGCACTTAGACTATGTAGGTAACCTAGCGGGCACTTGGACAGTCTAGGTTACCTAGCTGGCACTTAGACTATGTAGGTCAACTAGCGGGCCCTTGGACTATCAAGGTTAGCTAACGGGCACTTAGATTATGTAGGTTACCTAGCTGGCACTTGGAGTATTATAGGCTAACTAGGGGGCCCTAGGACTATCTAGGTTACCTAGCGGGTACTTGAACTATCTAGGTTAACTAGCGGGCACTTGCACTATCTAGGTTACCTAGTGGGCACTTGGACTATGTAAGTTCCCTAGCGGGCACTTAAACTATCTACGTTGCCTAGCGGGTTCTTGGAGTATGTAGGTTACCTAGCGGGCTGTTGGATTATCTAGGTTACCTAGCGGGCACGTGGACTATGTAGGCTCCCTAGCGGGCCCTTGGACTATGTAAGTTCCCTAGCGGGCACATGGACTATGTGGGTTTCCTGGCGGGCATTTGGACTATCTAGCTTACCTAACTGGCACTTGGACTATGTAGGTTAACTAGAGCGTATTTGGACTATGTAGGTTACCTAGCGGGCACATGGACAATGTAGGTTTCCTATCGCGCACTTGGAGAATGTAGGTTAACTAGGAGCACTAGGACTATGTAGGTTACTAGCGGGCCCTTGGACTATGTAGGTTACCTAGCGGGCATTTGGATTATGTAGGCGCCGTAGCGGGCATTTGGACTATATAGATTACCTAGCGGGCAATTATACTTTGTAGGTTATCTAGCGGGCACTTTGACTATCTAGGTTACCTAGCTGGCACTTGAACTATCTACGTTACCTAGCGGTTACTTGGAGTATGTAGGTTACCTGCCGGGCTGTTGGAATACCTAGGTTACCTAGCGGGCACTTGGACTATCTAGGTTAACTAACGGGTACTTGGACTATGTAGCTTCCCTAGCGGGCCGTTGAACTATGTGGGTTCCCTAGCGGGCATTAGGACTATCTGGGTTACCTAACGGGCACTTGGTCTATGTAGGTTAACTAGCGGGCTTTGGACTATGTAGGTTACCTAGCGGACACTTGGACTATGTAGGTTCCCTATCGTTCACTTGGAGAATGTAGGTTAACTAGGGGGCACTAGGACATTGTAGGTTACCTAGCGGGCCTTGGGACTATCTAGGTTACCTAGGGGGAACTTGGAGTATGTAGGTTTACTAGTGGGCACTTGAACTATCTAGGTTACCTAGCAGGCACTTGGACTATGTACGTTTCCTAGCGGGTACTTGGACTATCTATGTTAACTAGTGGGCACTTGGACTATGTAGATTCCCTATCGGGCACTTGGACTATGTAGGTAACCTAGTGGTCACTTGAACTATCTAGGTTACCTAGCGGGCACTTGGACTATGTAGGTTAACTAGCGGACACTTGCATTATGTAGGTTACCTAGTGGGCACTTGGACTATCTAGGATACCTAGCGGGCACTTGGACTATGTAGGTTAACTAGCGAGCTCTTAGACTATCTAGGTTAACTAGCGGGCACTTGGACTATTAGAGTCCCTAGCGGGAATTTGGACTATATAGGTTACCTAGCGGGCACTTGGCCTATGTAGGTTAACGAACAGGCACTTGGACTATGTACGTAACCTAGTGTTCACTTGAACTGTCTAGGTTACATAGCTGGCACTTGGACTATTTAGGTTAACTAGCGGGCCCTTGGACTATGTAGGTTCCCTAGTGGGTATTTGGACTATATAGTTTACCTAGCGGGCACTTGGACTATGTAGGTTACGTAGCGGGCACTTGGACTATCTAGGTTAACGAATGGGCACTTAGACTATGTAGGTAACCTAGCGGGCACTTGGACAGTCTAGGTTACCTAGCTGGCACTTAGACTATGTTGGTCAACTAGCGGGCCCTTGGACTATCAAGGTTAGCTAACGGGCACTTAGATTATGTAGGTTACCTAGCTGGCACTTGGAGTATTATAGGCTAACTAGGGGGCCCTAGGACTATCTAGGTTACCTAGCGGGTACTTGAACTATCTAGGTTAACTAGCGGGCACTTGCACTATCTAGGTTACCTAGTGGGCACTTGGACTATGTAAGTTCCCTAGCGGGCATTTGGACTGTCTATTTTAACTAGCGGGCACTTGGAATATGTAGGTTAACTAGCGGACACTTGCACTATGTAGGTTACCTAGCAGGCACTTGGACTATCTAGGTTAACTAGCGGGCACTTGGACTATCTAGGTTAACTAGCGTGCACTAGGACTATGTAGGTTCCTTAGCAGGCTCTTGGACTATCTAGGTTACCTAGCGGGCACTTGGACTATGAAGGTAAACTAGCGTGCCCTTGGACTATCTAGGTTACGTAGCGGGCACTTGGACTATCTAGGTTACCTAGCGGGACTTGGACTATGTAGGTTAACTAGAGGACACTTGGACTATCTAGGTTAACAAGTTGGCCCTTGGACTATGTAGGTTAACTAGAAGGCACTTGGACAATCTAGGTTAACTAGCGGGCACTTGGACTATCAAAGTTAACAACTGAGCCTTTGGACTATGTAGGTTACCTAGCGGGCACTTTGACTATGTAGGTTACCAAGTGGGAACTTGTACAATGTACGTTACCTAGCGGGCACTTGGACTATCTAGGTTACCTAACGGGCACTTGGACTATCTAGGTTACATAGCGGGCACTTGGACTATGTAGGTTAACTAGCGAGCACTTGGACTCTAAGTTACCTAGCGGGCACTTGGACTATCTAGGTTACCTAGCGGGCCCTTGGACTATGTAGGTTTCCTAGCGGGCACTTGGACTATCTGGGTTAACAAACGGGCACTTGGACTATGTAGGTAACCTAGCGGGCTCTTGGACAGTCTAGGTTACCTAGAGGGCACTTGGACTATCTAGGTTAACGAACGGGCACTTGGACTATGTAAGTTACCTAGCGGGCACTTGATCTATCTACGTTGCCTAGCGGGTTCTTGGAGTATGTAGGTTACCTAGCGGGCTGTTGGATTATCTAGGTTACCTAGCGGGCACGTGGACTATGTAGGCTCCCTAGCGGGCACTTGGACTATGTAAGTTCCCTAGCGGGCACATGGAGTATGTGGGTTTCCTGGCGGGCATTTGGACTATCTAGCTTACCTAACTGGCACTTGGACTATGTAGGTTAACTAGAGCGTATTTGGACTATGTAGGTTACCTAGCGGGCACATGGACAATGTAGGTTACCTATCGCGCACTTGGAGAACGTAGGTTAACTAGGGGCACTAGGACTATGTAGGTTACCTAGCGGGCCCTTGGACTATCTAGGTTACCTAGCGGGCATTTGGATTATGTAGGCTCCGTAGCGGGCATTTGGACTATATAGATTACCTAGCGGGCAATTAGACTTTGTAGGTTATCTAGCGGGCACTTTGACTATCTAGGTTACCTAGCTGGCACTTGAACTATCTACGTTACCTAGCGGTTACTTGGAGCATGTAGGTTACCTGCCGGGCTGTTGGACTACCTAGGTTACCTAGCGGGCACTTGGACTATCTAGGTTAACTAACGGGTACTTGGACTATGTAGCTTCCCTAGCGGGCCGTTGGACTATGTGGGTTCCCTAGCGGGCATTAGGACTATCTGGGTTACCTAACGGGCACTTGGACTATGTAGGTTAACTAGCGGGCTTTGGACTATGTAGGTTACCTAGCGGACACTTGGACTATGTAGGTTCCCTATCGTTCACTTGGAGAATGTAGGTTAACTAGGGGGCACTAGGACAATGTAGGTTACCTAGCGGGCCTTGGGACTATCTAGGTTACCTAGGGGGAACTTGGAGTATGTAGGTTTACTAGTGGGCACTTGAACTATCTAGGTTACCTAGCAGGCACTTGGACTATGTACGTTTCCTAGTGGGTACTTGGACTATCTATGTTAACTAGCGGGCACTTGGACTATGTAGATTCCCTATCGGGCACTTGGACTATGTAGGTAACCTGGTGGTCACTTGAACTGTCTAGGTTACCTAGCGGGCACTTGGACTATGTAGGTTAACTAGCGGACAATTGGACGATCTAGGTTAACTAGCGGACACTTGCATTATGTAGGTTACCTAGCGGGCACTTGGACTGTCTAGGATACCTAGCGGGCACTTGGACTATGTAGGTTAACTAGCGAGCTCTTGGACTATCTAGGTTAACTAGCGGGCACTTGGAATATTAGAGTCCCTAGCGGGCATTTGGACTATATAGGTTACCTAGCGGGCACTTGGACTATGTAGGTTAACGAACAGGCACTTGGACTATGTACGTAACCTAGTGTTCACTTGAACTGTTTAGGTTACATAGCGGGCACTTGGACTATTTAGGTTAACTAGCGGGCCCTTGGACTATGTAGGTTAACTAGCGGGTCCTAGGACTATGTAGGTTAACTAGCGGGCACTTGGACTATCTAGGTTACCTACGGGCACTTGGACTATCTAGGTTAACTAGCGGGCACATGGACTATGTATGTTCCAGAGCGGGCAAATGGACTATGTAGGTTCCCTAGTGGGCACTTGGACTATCTAGATTCCCTAAAGGGCACTTGGACTATCTAGGTTACCGAACGGGCACTTGGACTATCTAGGTTACCTAGCGGGAACTTGGACTATGTAGGTTAACTAGCGGACAATTGGACGATCTAGGTTAACTAGCAGACACTTGCACTATGTAGGTTACCTAGCGGGCACTTAATCTATCTAGGTTAACTAGCGGGCACTTTGACTATGTAGGTTAACTAGCGGACACTTGCACTATGTAGCTTACCTAGCGGGCACTTGGATTATGTAGGTTAACTAGCAGGCACTTGGACTATGTAGGTTAACTAGCGGGCACTTGCACTCTCTAGGTTACCTAGCGGGCACTTGGACTATGTACCTTCCCTAGCGGGCACTTGGACTATCTATGTTAACTAGCGAGCACTTGGACTATGTAGGTTCCCTAGCGGGCACTTGGATTATATTGGTTCCCTATCGGGCACTTGGACTATGTAGGTTAACTAGAGGGTATTTGGACTATGTAGGTTACCTAGCGGGCACTTGGACTATGTAGGTTCCCTATCGGGCACTTGGAGAATGTAGGTTAACTAGGGGCACTAGGACTATGTAGGTTACCTATCGGGCACTTGGAGAATGTAGGTTAACTAGGGGCACTAGGACTATGTAGTTTACCTAGCGGGCCCTTGGACTATCTAGGTTACCTAGCGGGCATTTAGATTATGTAGGCTCCCTAGCGGGCATTTGGACTATATAGATTACCTAGCGGGCAATTAGACTTTGTAGGATATCTAGCGGGCACTTTGACTATCTAGGTTACCTAGCTGGCACTTGAACTATCTACGTTACCTAGCGGTTACTTGGAGTATGTAGGTTACCTACTGGGCCGTTGGACTATCTAGGTTACCTAGCGGGCACTTGGACTATCTAGGTTAACTAACGGGCACTTGGACTATGTAGGTTCCCTAGCGGGCCCTTGGACTATGTAATTTCCCTAGCGGGCACTTGAACTATGTGGGTTCCCTAGCGGGCATTAGGACTATCTGGGTTACCTAACGGGCACTTGGACTATGTAGGTTAACTAGCGGACTTTGGACTATGTAAGTTCCCTAGCGGGCACTTGAACTATGTGGGTTCCCTAGCGCGCATTAGGACTATCTGGGTTACCTAACGGGCACTTGGACTATGTAGGTTAACTAGCGGGCTTTGGACTATGTAGGTTACCTAGAGGACACTTGGACTATGTAGGTTCCCTATCATTCACTTGGAGAATGTAGGTTAACTAGGGGGCACTAGGACAATGTAGGTTACCTAGCGGGCCTTGGGACTATCTAGGTTACTTAGCGGAACTTGGACTACGTAGATTTACTAGTGGGCACTTGGACTATCTAGGTTAACTAGCAGGCACTTGGACTATGTAGTTTAACTAGAGGGCAGTTGGACTATCTAGGTTACCTAGCAGGCACTTGGACTATGTACATTTCCTAGCGGGTACTTGGACTATCTATGTTAACTAGCGGGCACTTGGACTATGTAGGTTAACTAGCGGGCACTTGGACTATCTAGGTTACCTAGCGGGCACTTGGACTATATAGGTTACCTAGCGGGCACTTGGACTATGTAGGTTACCTAGTGGGCACTTGGAATATCTAGGTTAACGAACGGGCACTTGGACAATGTAGGTTACCTAGCGGGCACTTGGACTATGAAGGATCCCTATCGGATATTTGGACTACTTAGGTTACCTAGCGGGCACTTCACAATCTAGGTTAGCTAGCGGGCACTAGGACTATCTAGGTCAACTAGTGGGCCCTTGTACTATGTAGGTTAACTAGCGAGCATTTGGACTATCTAGGTTTACTAGCGGACTTTGGACTATGTAGATTAACTACTGGGCCTTTGGACTATGTAGCTTAACTAGCGTTCACTTGGACAATCTAGGTTAACTAGAGGGCACTTGGACTATCTAGGTTAGCTAATGGGCACATGGTTTAAGTACATCCCCTAGTGGGCACTTGGACTATCTAGGTTAACTAACGGGCACTTGGACTATCTAGGTTACCTAGCGGGCACTTATACTATCTAGGATACCTACCTGGCACTTGGACTATGTAGGTCAACTAGCGGGCCCTTGGACTATCTAGGTTAGCTAACGGGCACTAAGATTTTGTAGGTTAACTAGCGGGCACTTGGAATATGTAGGTTTACTTGCGGGCCCTTCGACTATCTAGGTTCCCTAAAGGGCACTTGGACTATCTAGGTTACCGAAACGGCACTTGGACTATCTAGGTTACCTAGCGGGCACTTGGACTATGTAGGCCAACTAGGGGGCCCTTGGACTATTTGGTTACCTAGCGGGTACTTGAACTATCTAGGTCAACTAGCGGGCACTTGGACTATGTAGGTTAACTAGCGGACACTTGCACTATGTAGGTTACCTAGCAGGCACTTGGATTATCTATGTTAACTACCAGGCAATTGGACTATATAGGTTAACTAGCGTGCACTTGGACTATGTAGGTTTCTTAGCGGGCACTTGGACTATCTAGGTTGCCTAGCGGGTACTTGCACTATGTAGGTTAACTAGCGTGCCCTTGGACTATCTAAGTTACGTAGCGGGCACTTGGTATATAGGTTAACTAGCGGGCACTTGGACTATATAGGCTAACTAGCGGACACTTGCACGATCTAGGTTAACTAGTGGGCCCTTGCACTATGTAGGTAAACTAGCGGGCCCATGGATTATGTAGGTTTACTAGCAGGCACTTGGACTATCTAGGTTAACTAGCAGGCACTTGGACTATGTAGTTTCCCTAGCGGGCATTTGGACTATTTAGGTTACCATCGGGAACTTGGACTATGTAGGTTTCCTAGCGGGCACTTGGACTATCTAGGTTACCTAGCAGGCACTTTGACTATCTAGGTTAACTAACGGGCACCTGGAGTATGTAGGTTGCCGAGCGGGCACTTGGATTATGTAGGTTCCCTATCGGGCACTTGGACTATGTAGGTTAACTATCGGGCACTTGGACTGTCTAGGTTACCTAGCGGGCACTTGGATTATCTAGGTTAACGAACAGGCACTTGGACTATGTAGGTTACCTAACCGCCACTTGGACTATCTAGGTTAGCTAACAGACACTTGGACTATCTAGATTCCCTAGCAGGCACTTGTACAATCTAGGTTACCTAGCTGGCACTTAGATTATGTAGGTTAAATAGCGGGCTCTTGGAATATGTAGGTTAACTAGCGGACATTGCACTATGTAGGTTAACTAGCGGGCCCATGGACTATGTAGGTTTACTAGCGGGCCTTGGACTATCTAGGTTCCCTAAAGGGCACTTAGACTATATAGGTTACCGAACGGGCACTTGGACTATCTAGGTTACCTAGCGGGCACTTGGACTATGTAGGCTAACTAGGGGGCCCTTGGACGATCTAGGTTACCTAGCGGGTACTTGGATTATGTACGTTCCCTAGCGGGCACTTGGACTATCTATGTTAACTAGCGGGCACTTGGAATATGTAGGTTAACTAGTGGACACTTGCACTATGTAGGTTACCTAGCAGGCACTTGGACTATCTAGGTTAACTAGCGGGCACTTGAACTATCTAGGTTAACTAGAGTGCACATGGACTATGTAGGTTCCTGTTCGGGCACTTGGACTATATAGGTTACATAGCGGGCACTTGGACTATGTAGGTTAACTAGCGAGCACTTGGACTCTAGGTTACCTAGCGGACACTTGGACTATCTAGGTTACCTAGCGGGTCCTTGGACTATGTACGTTTCCTAGCGGGCACTTGGACTATCTAGGTTAACAAACAGGCACTTGGACTATGTAGGTAACCTAGCGGGCACTTGGACAGTCTAGGTTACCTAGTGGGCACTTGGACTATCTAGGTTAACGAACGGGCACTTGGACAATGTAGGTTACCTAGCGGGCACTTGGACTATGTAGGATCCCTATCGGATATTTGGACTACTTAGGTTACCTAGCGGGCACTTGGACTATCTAGGTTAACTAACGGGCACTTGGATTATCTAGGTTACCTAGCGGGCACTTGGACTATCTAGGATACCTAGCTGGCACTTGGACAATGTAGGTCAACTAGCGGGCCCTTGGACTATCTAGGTTAGCTAACGGGCACTTAGATTATGTAGGTTTACTAGCGGGCAATTGGAATATGTAGGTTAACTAGCGGGCCCTTGGACTATGTAGGTTTACTTGCGGGCCCTTTGACTATCTAGGTTCCCTAAAGGGCACTTGGACTATCTAGGTTACCTAGCGGGCACTTGGACTATGTACGTTCCCTAGCGGGCACTTGGACTATCTACGTTACCTAGCGGGCACTTGGACTATGTACGTTACCTAGCGGGCACTTGGACTATGTACGTTTCCTAGCGGGTACTTGGAATAGATAGGTTCCCTAGCGGGCACTTGGTCTATCAAGGTTATCTAGCGGGCACTGGGACTATCAAGGTAAACTAGCGAGCACTTGGACGATCTAGGTTAACTAGAGGGCATTTGGAATATTAGGGCCCCTAGCGGGCATTTGGACTATATTGGTTACCTAGCGGGCACTTGGACTATGTAGGTTAACGAAAGGGCACTTGGACTATGTGGGTAACCTAGTGGTCACTTGAACTGTCTAGGTTACCTAGCGGGCACTGAGACTATGTAGGTTAACTAGCGGGCACTTGGACTATCTAGGTTAACTAGCGGGCCCTTGGACGATGTAGGTTAACTAGCGGGCCCTTGCACTATGTAAGCTAACTAGCGGGCATATGTATTATGTATATTTACTAGCAGGCACTTTGTCTATCTAGGTTAACTACCGGGCACTTGTACTATGTAGTTTCCCTAGCGGGCATTTGGACTATTTAGGTTACCTAGCGGGCACTTGGACTATGTAGGTTACCTAGCGGGCACTTGGACTATCTAGGTTACCTAGCAGGCACTTTGACTATCTAGGTTAACTAACGGGCACTTGGACTATGTAGGTTGCCTAGCGGGCACTTGGATTATGTAGGTTCCCTATAGGGCACTTGGACTTTGTAGGTTAACTAGCGGGCACTTGGACTGTCTAGGTTACCTAGTGGGCACTTTGATTATCTCGGTTAACGAACAGGCACTTGGATTATCTAGGTTAGCGAATGGGCACTTGGACTATGTAGGTTACCTAGCCGCCATATGGACTATCTAAGTTAGCTAACAGGCACTTGGACTATTTAGGTTCCCTAGCGGGCACTTGTACTACCTAGGTTACCTAGCAGGCACTTTGACTCTGTAGGTCAATTAGCGGGACCTTGGACTACCGAGGTTAGCCAACGGGCACTTAGATTATGTAGGTTAACTAGCGGGAACTTGGAATATGTAGGTTAACTAGCGGGCCCATGGACTATGCAGGTTTACTAGCGGGCCCTTGGACTATCTAGGTTCCCTAAAGGGCACTTGGACTATGTAGGCTAACTAGGGGGCCCTTTGATGATCTAGGTTACCTAGCGGGTACTTGAACTATCTAGGTTACCTAGCGGGCACTTGGATAATGTATGTTCCCTAGCGGGCATTTGGACTATCTATGTTAACTAGCGGGCACTTGGAATATGTAGGTTAACTAGCGGACACTTGCACTATGTAGGTTACCTAGCAGGCACTTGGACTATCTAGGTTAACTAGCGGGCACTTGTACTATGTAGTTTCCCTAGCGGGCATTTGGACTATTTAGGTTACCTAGCGGGCACTTGGACTATGTAGGTTACCTAGCGGGCACTTGGACTATCTAGGTTACCTAGCAGGCACTTTGACTATCTAGGTTAACTAACGGGCACTTGGACTATGTAGGTTGCCTAGCGGGCACTTGGATTATGTAGGTTCCCTATAGGGCACTTGGACTTTGTAGGTTAACTAGCGGGCACTTGGACTGTCTAGGTTACCTAGTGGGCACTTTGATTATCTCGGTTAACGAACAGGCACTTGGATTATCTAGGTTAGCGAACGGGCACTTGGACTATGTAGGTTACCTAGCCGCCATATGGACTATCTATGTTAGCTAACAGGCACTTGGACTATTTAGGTTCCCTAGCGGGCACTTGTACTACCTAGGTTACCTAGCAGGCACTTTGACTATGTAGGTCAATTAGCGGGACCTTGGACTACCTAGGTTAGCCAACGGGCACTTAGATTATGTAGGTTAACTAGCGGGAACTTGGAATATGTAGGTTAACTAGCGGGCCCATGGACTATGCAGGTTTACTAGCGGGCCCTTGGACTATCTAGGTTCCCTAAAGGGCACTTGGACTATGTAGGCTAACTAGGGGGCCCTTTGATGATCTAGGTTACCTAGCGGGTACTTGAACTATCTAGGTTACCTAGCGGGCACTTGGATTATGTACGTTCCCTAGCGGGAATTTGGACTATCTATGTTAACTAGCGGGCACTTGGAATATGTAGGTTAACTAGCGGACACTTGCACTATGTAGGTTACCTAGCAGGCACGTGGACTATCTAGGTTAACTAGCGGGCACTTGGACTATCTAGGATAACAAGCGTGCACTTGGACTATGTAGGTTCCTTAGCGGGCACTTGTACTATCTAGGTTGCCTAGGGGGCACTTGGACGATATAGGTTAACTAGCGTGCCCTTGGAATATCTAGGTTACGTAGCGGGCACTTGGTATATAGGTTATCTAGCGGGCACTTGGACTATGTAGGTTAACTAGAGGACACATGGGTTACCTAGGTTAACTAGTGGGCCCTTGGACTATGTAGGTTAACTAGCGGGCACTTGGACAATCTAGGTTAACTAGCGGGCACTTGGAAGATCTTGGTTAACTCGCGGGCACTTGGAAGATCTTGGTTAACTCGCGGGCACTTGGACTATCAAAGTGAACAAGTGAGCCCTTGGACTATGTAGGTTAACTAGCGGGCCCTTGGACTATCTAGGATACCTAGCGGGCACTTGGACTATATAGGTTACCTAGCGGGCACTTGGACTGTGTAGGTTACCTAGTGGGCACTTGGACTATCTAGGTAAACGAACGGGCACTTGGAATATGCAGGTAACCTAGCGGGCACTTGGAATGTCCAGGTTACCTAGCGGGCACTTGGATTTCTAGGTTAACGAACGGGCACTTGGACTATGTAGGGTGCTTAGCGGGCACTTGGACTATCTAGGTTAGGTAACGGGCACTTTGAGTATCTAGTTTACCTAGCGGGAATTTGGACAATGTAAGTTACCTAGCGGGCACTTGGACTATATAGGTTACCTAACGGGCACTTTGACTATCTAGGTTACATAGCGGGCACTTGGACTATGTAGGTCTACTATCGAGCACTTGGACTCTAGGTTACCTAGCGGGCCTTGGACTATGTAGCTTTCCTAGCGGGCACTTGGACTATCTAGGTTAACGAACGGGCACTTGGACTATGTAGGTAACCTAGCGGGCACTTGGACTATCTAGGTTACCTAGCGGGCACTTGTACTATCTAGGATACCTAGCTGGCACTTGGACTATGTAGGTCAACTAGCGGGCCCTTGGTCTATCTAGGTTAGCTAACGGGCCCTTAGATTATGTAGGTTAACTAGCGGGCACTTGGAATATGTAGGTTAACTAGCGGGCCCTTGGACTATGTAGGTTTACTTGCGGGCCCTTCGACTATCTAGGTTCCCTAAAGGGCACTTGGACTATCTAGGTTACCGAAAAGGCACTTGGACTATCTAGGTTACCTAGCGGGCACTTGGACTATGTACGTTCCCTAGCGGGCACTTGGACTATCTACGTTACCTAGCGGGCACTTGGACTATGTACGTTACCTAGCGGGCACTTGGACTATGTACGTTTCCTAGCGGGTACTTGGAATAGATAGGTTCCCTAGCAGGCACTTAGTCTATCAAGGTTAACTAGCGGGCACTGGGACTATCAAGGTTAACTAGCGAGCACTTGGACTATCTAGGTTAACTAGCGGGCATTTGGAATATTAGGGCCCCTAGCGGGCATTTGGACTATATTGGTTACCTAGCGGGCACTTGGAATATGTAGGTTAACGAACGGGCACTTGGACTATGTGGGTAACCTAGTGTTCACTTGAACTGTCTGGGTTACCTACCGGGCACTGAGACTATGTAGGTTAACTAGCGGGCACTTGGACTATCTAGGTTAACTAGCGGGCCCTTGGACGATGTAGTTTAACTAGCAGGCCCTTGCACTATGTAGGCTAACTAGCGGGCCCATTGATTATGTAGGTTTACTAGCTGGCACTTGGACTATCTAGGTAAACTAGCGGGCACTTGGACTATGTAGTTTCCCTAGCGGGCATTTGGACTATTTAGGTTACCTAGCGGGCACTTGGACTATGTAGGTTACCTAGCGGGCACTTGGACTATCTAGGTTACCAGCGGGCACTTTGACTATCTAGGTTAACTAAGGGGCACTTGGACTATGTAGGTTGCCTAGCGGGCACTTGGATTATGTAGGTTCCCTATAGGGCACTTGGACTTTGTAGGTTAACTAGCGGGCACTTGGACTGTCTCGGTTACCTAGTGGGCACTTGGATTATCTCGGTTAACGAACGGGCACTTGGATTCTCTAGGTTAACGAACGGGCACTTGCACTATGTAGGTTACCTAGCCGCCACTTGGACTATCTAGGTTAGCTAACAGGCACTTGGACTATCTAGGTTCCCTAGCGGGCACTTGTACTACCTAGGTTACCTAGCTGGCACTTTGACTATGTAAGTCAACTAGCGGGCCCTTGGACTATCTAGGTTAGCCAACGGGCACTTAGATTATGTAGGTTAACTAGAGGGAACTTGGAATATGTAGGTTAACTAGCGGGCCCATGGACTATGTAGGTTAACTAGCGTGCCCTTGGAATATCTAGGTTACGTAGCGGGTACTTGGTATATAGGTTACCTAGCGGGCACTTGGACTATGTAGTTTAACTAGAGGACACTTGGACTACCTAGGTTAACTACTGGGCCCTTGGACTATGTAGGTTAACTAGCGGGCACTTGGACAATCTTGGTTAACTAGCGGGCACTTGGAAGATCTAGGTTAACTAGCGGGCACTTGGACTATCAAAGGGAACAAGTGAGCCCTTGGACTATGTAGGTAAACTAGCGGGCCCTTGGACTATCTAGGTTTCCTAGCGGGCACTTGGACTATATAGGTTACCTAGCGGGCACTTGGACTATGTAGGTTACCTAGTGGGCACTTGGACTATCTAGGTTAACGAACGGGCACTTGGAATATGCAGGTAACCTAGCGGGCACTTGGACTGTCCAGGTTACCTAGCGGGCACTTGGATTTCTAGGTTAATGAACGGGCACTTGGAATATGTAGGTTGCTTAGCGGGCACTTGGACTATCTAGGTTAGGTAACGGGCACTTTGAGTATCTATTTTACCTTGCGGGAACTTGGTCAATGTAAGTTACCTAGCGGGCACTTGGACTATCTAGGTTACCTAAAGGGCACTTTGACTATCTATGTTACATAGCGGGCACTTGGACTATGTAGGTTAACTATCGAGCACTTGGACTCTAGGTTACCTAGCGGGCACTTGGACTATCTAAGTTACCTAGCGGGCCTTGGACTATGTAGGTTTCCTAGCGGGCACTTGGACTATCTAGGTTAACGAACGGGCACTTGGACTATGTAGGTTACCTAGCGGGCACTTGGACTATGTTGGATCCCTATCGGACATTTGGACTACTTAGGTTACCTAGCGGGCACTTGGACTATCTAGGTTAACTAGCGGGCACTTGGACTATCTAGGTCAACTAGCGGGCCCTTGTACTATGTAGGTTAACTAGCGAGCACTTGGACACTCTAGGTTAACTAGCGGACCTTGGACTACGTAGGTTAACTAGCGGGCCCTTGGACTATGAAGGTTAACTAGCGGGCACGTGGATGATCAATGTTAAATAGCTGGCACTTGGACTATCTAGGTTAGCTAACGGGCACTTGGACTAAGTACGTCCCCTAGTGGGCACTTGGACACTCTAGGTTAACTAACGGGCACTAGGACTATCTAGGTTAACTAGCGGGCACTTGGACTATCTAGGTTACCTAGCTGGCACTAGGACTATAAAGGTTCCCTATCGGGCACTAGGATTATCTAGGTGACCTAGCGGGCACTTGGACTATGTAGGTCAACTAGCGGGCACTTGGATTATGTAGGTTCCCTATCGGGCACTTGGACTATGTAGGTTAACTAGAGGGCATTTGGACTACGTAGGTTACCTAGCGGGCACTTGGACTATGTAGGTTACCTAGCGGGCCCTTAGACTATCTAGGTTACCTAGCGGGCATTTGGACTATGTAGGCTCCCTAGCGGTTATTTGGACTATATAGATTACTTAGCGGGCATTTAGACTTTGTAGGTTACCTAGCGGGCACTTGGACTATCTAGGTTACCTAGCAGGCACTTGAACTATCTACATTACCTAGCGGGCACTTGGAGTATGTAGGTTACCTACTGGGCTGTTGGACTATCTAGGTTACCTAGCGGGCATTTTGACTATCTAGGTTAACTAACGGGCATTTGGACTATGTAGGTTGCCTAGCGGGCACTTGGATTTTGTAGGTTCCCTATAGGGCACTTGGACTTTGTAGGTTAACTAGCGGGCACTTGGACTGTCTAGGTTACCTAGTGGGCACTTGAATTATCTCGGTTAACGGACGGGCACTTGGATTATCTAGGTTAACGAACGGGCACTTGCACTATGTAGGTTACCTAGCCGCCACTTGGACTATCTAGGTTAGCTAACAGGCACTTGGACTATCTAGGTTCCCTAGCGGGCACTTGTACTACCTAGGTTACCTAGCTGGCACTTTGACTATGTAGGTCAACTAGCTGGCCCTTGGACTATCTAGGTTAGCCTACGGGCACTTAGATTATGTAGGTTAACTAGCGGGAACTTGGAATATGTAGGTTAACTAGCGGGCCCATGGACTATGTATGTTAACTAGGGTGCCCTTGGAATATCTAGGTTACGTAGCAGGTACTTGGTATATAGGTTAACTAGCGGGCACTTGGACTATGTAGGTTAACTAGAGGACACTTGGACTATCTAGGTTAACTAGTGGGCCCTTGGACTATGTAGGTTAACTAGCGGGCACTTGGACAATCTAGGTTAACTAGCGGGCACTTGGAAGATCTAGGTTAACTAGCGGGCACTTGGACTATCAAAGTGAACAAGTGAGCCCTTGGACTATGTAGGTTAACTAGCGGGCCCTTGGACTATCTAGGTTACCTAGCGGGCACTTGGACTATATAGGTTACCTAGCGGGCACTTGGACTATGTAGGTTACCTAGTGGGCACTTGGACTATCTAGGTTAACGAACGGGCACTTGGAATATGCAGGTAACCTAGCGGGCATTTGGACTGTCCAGGTTACCTAGCGGGCACTTGGATTTCTAAGTTAACGAACGGGCACTTGGACTATGTAGGTTGCTTAGCGGGCACTTGGACTATCTAGGTTAGGTAACGGGCACTTTGAGTATCTAGTTTACCTAGCAGGGACTTGGACAATGTAAGTTACCTAGCGGGCACTTGGATTATCTAGGTTACCTAACGGGCACTTTGACTATCTAGGTTATATAGCGGGCACTTGGACTATGTAGGTTAACTATCGAGCACTTGGACTCTAGGTTACCTAGCGGGCACTTGGAGTATCTAGGTTACCTAGCGGGCCCTTGGACTATATAGGATTCCTAGCGGGCACTTGGACTATCTAGGTTAATGAACGGGCACTTGGACTATGTACGTTACCTAGCGGGCACTTGGACTATGTAGGATCCCTATCGGACATTTGGACTACTTAGGTTACCTAGCGGGCACTTGGACTATCTAGGTTAACTAGCGGGCACTTGGACTATCTAGGTCAACTAGCCGGCCCTTGTACTATGTAGGTTAACTAGCGAGCACTTGGACTATCTAGGTTAACTAGCGGACCTTGGACTACGTAGGTTAACTAGCGGGCCCTTGGACTATGAAGGTTAACTAGTGGGCACTTGGATGATCAATGTTAACTAGCGGGCACTTGGACTATCTAGGTTAGCTAACGGGCACTTGTACTATGTACGTCCCCTAGTGGGCACTTGGACACTCTAGGTTAACTAACGGGCACTAGGACTATCTAGGTTAACTAGCGGGCACTTGGACTATCTAGGTTACCTATCTGGCACTAGGACTATGAAGGTTCCCTATCGGGCACTAGGATTATCTAGGTTACCTAGCGGGCACTTGGACTATGTAGGTCTCTAGCGGGCTCTTGGTTTATGTAGGTACCCTATCGGGCACTTGGACTATGTAGGTTAACTAGAGGGCATTTGGACTATGTATGTTACCTAGCGGGCACGTGGACTATGTAGGTTCCATATCGGGCACTTGGAAAATATAGGTTAGCTAGGGGGCACTAGGACTATGTAGGTTACCTAGCGGGCCCTTGGACTATCTAGGTTACCTAGGGGGAACCTGGACTATGTAGGTTAACTAGTGGGCACTTGGACTATCTAGGTTACCTAGCAGGCACTTGGACTACGTACGTTCCCTAGCAGGCCCTTGGACTATTTATGTTACCTAGGGGGCACTTAGACTATGTTCGTTACCTAGCGGGCACTTGGACTATGTAGGCTCCCTAGCGGTTATTTGGACTATATAGATTACTTAGCGGGCACTTAGACTTTGTAGGTTACCTAGCGGGCACTTGGACTATCTAGGTTACCTAGCAGGCACTTGAACTATCTGCATTACCTAGCGGGTACTTGGAGTATGTAGGTTACCTACCAGGCTGTTGGACTATCTAGGTTACCTAGCGGGCACTTGGACTATCTAGGTTAAGTAACGCGCAGTTGGACTATGTAGGTTCCCTAGCGGGCACTTGGATTATGTAGGTTCTGTATCGGGCACTTGGACTATGTAGGTTAACTAGCCGGCATTTGGACCATGTAGGTTACCTAGCGGGCACTTGGACTATGTAGGTTCCCTATCGGGCACTTGGAGAATGTAGGTTAACTAGGGGGCACTAGGACAATGTAGGTTACCTACCAGGCCCTTGGACTATCTAGGTTACCTAGGGGGAACCTGGACTATGTAGGTTAACTAGTGGGCACTTGGACTATCTAGGTTACCTAGCAGGCACTTGGACTATGTACGTTCCCTAGCAGGCCCTTGGACTATTTACGTTACCTAGCGGGCACTTAGACTATGCACGTTACCTAGGGGGCACTTGGACTATGTACGTGTCCTAGCGGGTATTTGGACTAGATAGGTTCCCTAGTGGGCACTTGGTCTATCTAGGTTAACTAGCGGGCACATGGACTATCTACGTTAACTAGCGGACATTTGGACAATTAGGGCCCCTAGCGGGCATTTGGACTATATTGGTTACCTAGCGGGCACTTGGACTATGTAGGTTAACGAAAGGGCATTTGGACTATGTAGGTAACCTAGTGGTCAATTGAAATGTCTAGGTTACCTCACGGGCAATAGGACTATGTAGGTTAACTAGCGGGCACTTGGATGATCAATGTTAACTAGCGGGCACTTGGACGATGTAGGTTAGCTAACGGGCACTTGGACTAAGTACGTCCCCTAGTGAGCACATGGACACTCTAGGTTAACTAACGGGCACTAGGACTATCTAGGTTAACTAGCGGGCACTTGGACGATCTAGGTTAACTAGCGGGCACTTGGACTATCAAAGTTAACAAGTGAGCCCTTGGACTATGTAGGTTAACTAGCGGGCACTTGGACTATGTAGGTTACCTAGTGGGCACTTGGAATATCTAGGTTAACGAACGGGCACTTGGAATATGCAGGTAACCTAGCGGGCACTTGGACTGTCCAGGTTACCTAGCGGGCACTTGGATTTCTAGGTTAACGAACGGGCACTTGGAGTATGTAGGTTGCTTAGCGGGCACTTGGACTATCTAGGTTAGATAAGGGGCACCTTGAGTATCTAGTTTACCTAGCGGGAACATGGACAATGTAAGTTACCTAGCGGTCACTTGCACTATCTAGGTTACCTAGCGGGCCCTTGGACTATGTAGGTTTCCTAGAGGCACTTGGAATATCTAGGTTAACGAACGGGCACTTGGACTATGTAGCTTACCTAGCGGGCACTTGGACTATGTAGGATCCCTATTGGACATTTGGACTACTTAGGTTACTTAGCGGGCACTTGGACTATCTAGGTTAACTAGCGGGCACTTGGACTATCTAGGTCAACTAGCCGGCCCTTGTACTATGTAGGTTAACTAGTGAGCACTTGGACAATCTAGGTTAACTAACGGGCACTAGGACTATCTAGGTTAACTAGCGGGCACTTGGACTATCTAGGTTACCTATCTGGCACTAGGACTATGAAGGTTCCCTATCGGGCACTAGGATTATCTAGGTTACCTAGCGGGCACTTGGACTATGTAGGTCACTAGCGGGCTCTTGGTTTATGTAGGTACCCTATCGGGTACTTGGACTATGTAGGTTAACTAGAGGGCATTTGGACTATGTATGTTACCTAGCGGGCACGTGGACTATGTAGGTTCCATATCGGGCACTTGGAAAATATAGGTTAGCTAGGGGGCACTAGGACTATGTAGGTTACCTAGCGGGCCCTTGGACTATCTAGGTTACCTAGGGGGAACCTGGACTATGTAGGTTAACTAGTGGGCACTTGGACTATCTAGGTTACCTAGCAGGCACTTGGACTACGTACGTTCCCTAGCAGGCCCTTGGACTATTTAAGTTACCTAGGGGGCACTTAGACTATGTTCGTTACCTAGCGGGCACTTGGACTATGTAGGCTCCCTAGCGGTTATTTGGACTATATAGATTACTTAGCGGGCACTTACACTTTGTAGGTTACCTAGCGGGCACTTGGACTATCTAGGTTACCTAGCAGGCACTTGAACTATCTGCATTACCTAGCGGGTACTTGGAGTATGTAGGTTACCTACCAGGCTGTTGGACTATCTAGGTTACCTAGCGGGCACTTGGACTATCTAGGTTAAGTAACGGGCAGTTGGACTATGTAGGTTCCCTAGCGGGCACTTGGATTATGTAGGTTCTGTATCGGGCACTTGGACTATGTAGGTTAAGTAGCCGGCATTTGGACCATGTAGGTTACCTAGCGGGCACTTGGACTATGTAGGTTCCCTATCGGGCACTTGGAGAATGTAGGTTAACTAGGGGGCACTAGGACAATGTAGGTTACCTACCAGGCCCTTGGACTATCTAGGTTACCTAGGGGGAACCTGGACTATGTAGGTTAACTAGTGGGCACTTGGACTATCTAGGTTACCTAGCAGGAACTTGGACTATGTACGTTCCCTAGCAGGCCCTTGGACTATTTACGTTACCTAGCGGGCACTTAGACTATGCACGTTACCTAGGGGGCACTTGGACTATGTACGTGTCCTAGCGGGTATTTGGACTAGATAGGTTCCCTAGTGGGCACTTGGTCTATCTAGGTTAACTAGCGGGCACATGGACTATCTACGTTAACTAGCGGACATTTGGACAATTAGGGCCCCTAGCGGGCATTTGGACTATATTGGTTACCTAGCGGGCACTTGGACTATGTAGGTTAACGAAAGGGCATTTGGACTATGTAGGTAACCTAGTGGTCACTTGAAATGTCTAGGTTACCTCGCGGGCAATAGGACTATGTAGGTTAACTAGCGGGCACTTGGATGATCAATGTTAACTAGCGGGCACTTGGACGATGTAGGTTAGCTAACGGGCACTTGGACTAAGTACGTCCCCTAGTGAGCACATGGACACTCTAGGTTAACTAACGGGCACTAGGACTATCTAGGTTAACTAGCGGGCACTTGGACGATCTAGGTTAACTAGCGGGCACTTGGACTATCAAAGTTAACAAGTGAGCCCTTGGACTATGTAGGTTAACTAGCGGGCACTTGGACTATTTAGGTTACCTAGTGGGCACTTGGAATATCTAGGTTAACGAACGGGCACTTGGAATATGCAGGTAACCTAGCGGGCACTTGGACTGTCCAGGTTACCTAGCGGGCACTTGGATTTCTAGGTTAACGAACGGGCACTTGGAGTATGTAGGTTGCTTAGCGGGCACTTGGACTATCTAGGTTAGGTAAGGGGCACCTTGAGTATCTAGTTTACCTAGCGGGAACTTGGACAATGTAAGTTACCTAGCGGGCACTTGCACTATCTAGGTTACCTAGCGGGCCCTTGGACTATGTAGGTTTCCTAGAGCCACTTGGAATATCTAGGTTAACGAACGGGCACTTGGACTATGTAGCTTACCTAGCGGGCACTTGGACTATGTAGGATCCCTATTGGACATTTGGACTACTTAGGTTACTTAGCGGGCACTTGGACTATCTAGGTTAACTAGCGGGCACTTGGACTATCTAGGTCAACTAGCCGGCCCTTGTACTATGTAGGTTAACTAGTGAGCACTTGGACAATCTAGGTTAACTAACGGGCACTAGGACTATCTAGGTTAACTAGCGGGCACTTGGACTATCTAGGTTACCTAGCTGGCACTAGGACAATGAAGGTTCCCTATCGGGCACTAGGATTATCTAGGTTACCTAGCGGGCACTTGGAATATGTAGGTCAACTAGCGGGCTCTTGGATTATGTAGGTACCCTATCGGGCACTTGGACTATGTAGGTTAACTAGAGGGCATTTGGACTATGTAGGTTACCTAGCGGGCACGTGGACTATGCAGGTTCCCTATCGAGCACTTGGAAAATGTAGGTTAACTAGGGGGCACTAGGACTATGTAGGTTACCTAGCGGGCCCTTAGGCTATCTAGGTTATCTAGGGGGCATTTGGACTATGTAGGCTCCCTAGCGGTTATTTGGACTATATAGATTACTTAGCGGGCATTTAGACTTTGTAGGTTACCTAGCTGGCACATGGACTATCTAGGTTACCTAGCAGGCAGTTGAACTATCTATATTACCTAGCGGGTACTTGGAGAATGTAGGTTACATAGAGGGCACTTGGACTATCTCAGTTAACTAACGGGCATTTGGACTATGTAGGTTCCCTAGCGGGCACTTGGATTATGTAGGTTCCGTATCGGGCACTTGGAGAATGTAGGTTAACTAGGGGGCACTAGGACAATGTAGGTTACCTACCAGGCCCCTTGTACGATCTAGGTTACCTAGGGGGAACCTGGACTATGTAGGTTAACTAGTGGGCACTTGGACTATCTAGGTTACCTAGCAGGCACTTGGACTATGTACGTTCCCTAGCAGACCTTTGGACTATTTACGTTACCTAGCGGGCACTTAGACTATGTACGTTACCTAGCGGGCACTTGGACTATGTACGTTTCCTAGCGGGTACTTGGACTACATAGGTTCCTTAGCGGGCACTTGGTCTATCTAGGTTAACTAGCGGGCACTTGGACTATCTAGGTTAACTAGCGGACATTTGGACAATTAGGGCCCCTAGCGGGCATTTGGACTATATTGGTTACCTAGCTGGCACTTGGACTATGTAAGTTAACGAAAGGGCACTTGGACTATGTAGGTAACCTAGTGGTCACTTGAAATGTCTAGGTTACCTCGCAGGCACTTGGACTATGTAGGTTAACTAGCGGGCACTTGGACTATCTAGGTTAACTAGCGGGCCCTTGGACTATGTAGATTAACTAGCGGCACTTGGACTATCTACATTAACTAGCGGTCCCTTGGACTATGTAGATTCCCTAGCGGGCACTTGGACTATGTATGTTTAGTAGCGGGCACTTGGACTCTGTATGTTCCCTACGGACACTTGAACTATGTAAGTTAACTACCGGGCATTGGACTATGTAGGTTAACTAGCGGGCCCTTGGACTATCTAGGTTACCTAGCGGGCATTTGGACTATGTAGGTTAACTACCGGGCACTTGCACTATCTAGGTTACCGAACGGGCATTTGGACTATGTAAGTAACCTAGCAGGCACTTGGAGAGTCTACGTTACCTAGCGGGCACTTGAACTTCTAGGTTAAAGAACGGGCAGTTGGACTATGTATGTTGCATAGCGGGCAATTGGAATATCTAGGTTAGGTAACGGGCACAAGAACTATCTAGGTTACCTAGCTGGCACTTGAACTATCTACGTTATAGCGGGTTCTTGGAGTATGTAGGTTACCTAAGTGGCTGTTGGACTATCTAAGTTACCAAGCGGGCACTGGGACTATCTAGGTTAACTAACGGGCACTTGGACTATGTAGGTTCCCTAGCGGGCCCTTGGATTATGTAGGTTCCCTAGCGAGCACTTGGACTATGTGGGTTACCTAGCGGGCATTTGGACTATCTAGGTTAACTAACAGGCACTTGGACTATGTAGGTTCCCTAGCGGGCACTTGGATTATGTAGGTTCCCTATCGGGCACTTGGACTATGTAGGTTAACTAGCGGGCATTTGGACTATGTAGGTTAACTAGCGGGCACTTGGACTATGTAGGTTACCTAGCGGGCACTTGGACTATGTAGGTTCCCTATCGGGCATTTGGACTATGCAGGTTACCTAGCGGGCCCTTGGACTATCTAGGTTACCTAGGGGGAACCTGGACTATATAGGTTATCTAGTGGGCACTTGGACTATCTAGATTACCTAGCAGGCACTTGGACTATGTAGGTTAACTAGCGAGCACTTGGACTATCTAGGTTACCTAGCGGGCACTTGGACTATGTACGTTCCCTAGCGGGCACTTGGACTATCTACGTTACCTAGCGGGCACTTGGACTAGATAGGTTCCCTAGCGGGCAATTGGTCTATCTAGGTTAACTAGCGGGCCCTTGGACTATCTAGGTTAACTAGCGAGCACTTGGACTATCTAGGTTAACTAGCGGGCATTTGGACTATTAGGGCCCCTAGCGGGCATTTGAACTATATTGGTTACTTAGCGGGCACTTGGACTATGTAGGTTAACGAACGGGCACTTGGACTATGTAGGTGACCTAGTGGTCACTTGAACTGTCTTGGTTACCTAGCGGGCACTTAGACTATGTAGGTTAACTAGCGGGCACTTGGACTATCTAGGTTAACTAGCGGGCCCTTGGACGATGTAGGTTAACTAGCGGGCCCTTGCAGAATGTAGGCTAACTAGCGGTCCCATGGATTATGTAGGTTTACTAGCAGGCACTTGGACTATCTAGGTTAACTAGCGGGCACATGGACTATGTAGTTTCTCTAGCAGGCATTTGGACTATTTAGGTTACCTAGCGGGCACTTGGACTATGTAGGTTACCTAGCGGGCACTTGGACTATCTAGGTTACCTAGCAGGCACTTTGACTATCTAGGTTAACTAACGGGCACTTGGACTATGTAGGTTGCCTAGCGGGCACTTGGATTATGTAGGTTCCCTATCGGGAACTTGGACTATGTAGGTTACCTAGCCGCCACTTGGACTATCTAGGTTAGCTAACAGGCACTTGGACTATCTAGTTTCCCTAGCGGGCGCTTGTACTCTCTAGGTTACCTAGCTGGCACTTAGACAATATAGGTCAACTAGCAGGCCTTTGGACTATCTAGGTTAGCCAACGGGCACTTAGATTATGTAGGTTAACTAGCGGGAACTTGGAATATGTAGGTTAAGTAGCGGACACTTGCACTATGAAGGTTAACTAGCGGGCCCATAGACTATGTAGGTTTACTATCGGGCCCTTGGACTATCTAGGTTCCCTAAAGGGCACTTGGATTATCTAGGTTACCGAACGGGCACTTGGACTATCTAGGTTACCTATCGGGCACTTGGACTATGTAGGCTAACTAGGGGGCCCTTTGATGATCTAGGTTACCTAGCGGGTACTTGAACTATCTAGGTTACCTAGCGTGTACTTGGACTATGTACGTTCCCTAGCGGGCACTTGGACAATCTATGTTAACTAGTGGGCTCTTGGACTATGTAGGTTAACTAGCAGACACTTGCAATATGTAGGTTACCTAGCAGGCACTTGGACTATCTAGATTAACTAGCGGGCACTTGGAATATGTAGGTCAACTAGCGGGCCCTTTGACTATCTAGGTTAGTCAACGGGCACTTAGATTATGTAGGTTAAATAGGGGGCACTTGGAATATGTAGGTAAAGTAGCGGACATTTGCACTATGAAGGTTAACTAGCAGGCCCATGGACTATGAAGGTTTACTAGCGGGCCCTTGGACTATTTAGGTGCCCTAAAAGGCACTTGGACTATCTAGGTTACCGAACGGGAACTTGGACTATCTAGGTTACCTAGCGGGCACTTGGACTATGTAGGCTAACTAGGGGGCCCTTGGACAATCTAGGTTACCTAGCGGGTAATTGAACTATCTAGGTTAACTAGTGGGCACTTGCAGTATCTAGGTTACCTAGCGGGCACTTGGACTATGTACGTTCCCTAGCGGTCACTTGGAATATCTATGTTAACCCAGCGGGCACATGGAATATGTAGGTTAACTAGCGGACACTTGCACTATGTAGGTTACCTAGCATGCACTAGGACTATCTAGGTTAACTAGCGGGCACTTGGACTATCTAGGATAACTAGCGTGCACTTGGACTATGTAGGTTCCTTAGCGGGCACTTGGACTTTCTAGGTTGCCTAGCGGGCCCTTGGATGATATAGGTTAACTAGCGTGCCCTTGGAATATCTAGGTTACGTAGCGGGCACTTGGTATATAGGTTAACTAGCGGGCACCAGGACTATGTAGGTTAACTAGAGGACACTTGGACTATCCAGGTTAACTAGTGGGCCCTTGGACTATGTAGGTTAACTAGCGGGCACTTGGACAATCTAGGTTATCTAGCGGGCACTTGGAAGATCTAGGTTAACTAGCGGGCACTTGGACTATCTAGGTTAACTAGCGGGCACTTGGACTATATAGGTTACCTAGCAGACACTTGGACTATGTAGGTTACCTAGTGGTCACTTGGACTATCTAGGTTAACGAATGGGCACTTGGAATATGCAGGTAACCTAGCGGGCATTTGGACTGTCTAGGTTACCTAGCGGGCCCTTGGACTTCTAGGTTAACGAACGGGCTCTTGGACTATGTAGGTTAACTAGTGGGCACTTGGACTATCTAGGTTACCTAGCAGGCACTTGGACTACGTACGTTCCCTAGCAGGCCCTTGGACTATTTACGTTACCTAGGGGGCACTTAGACTATGTTCGTTACCTTGCGGGCACTTGGACTATGTAGGCTCCCAGCGGTTATTTGGACTATATAGATTACTTTGCGGGCACTTAGACTTTGTAGGTTACCTAGCGGGCACTTGGGCTATCTAGGTTACCTAGCAGGCACTTGAACAATCTACATTACCTAGCGGGTACTGGGAGTATGTAGGTTACCTACCAGGCTGTTGGACTATCTAGGTTACCTAGCGGGCACTTGGACTATCTAGGTTAAGTAACGGGCAGTTGGACTATGTAGGTTCCCTAGCGGGCACTTGGATTATGTAGGTTCTGTATCGGGCACGTGGACTATGTAGGTTAACTAGCCGGCATTTGGACCATGTAGGTTACCTAGCGGGCACTTGGACTATGTAGGTTCCCTATCGGGCACTTGGAGAATGTAGGTTAACTAGGGGGCACTAGGACAATGTCGGTTACCTAGCAGGCCCTTGGACTATCTAGGTTACCTAGGGGGAACCTGGACTATGTAGGTTAACTAGTGGGCACTTGGACTATCTAGGTTACCTAGCAGGCACTTGGACTATGTACGTTCCCTAGCAGGTCCTTGGACTATTTACGTTACCTAGCGGGCACTTAGACTATGCACGTTACCTAGCGGGCACTTGGACTATGTACGTGTCCTAGCGGGTATTTGGACTAGATAGGTTCCCTAGTGGGCACTTGGTCTATCTAGGTTAACTAGCGGGCACATGGACTATCTACGTTAACTAGCGGACATTTGGACAATTAGGGCCCCTAGCGGGCATTTGGACTATATTGGTTACATAGCGGGCACTTGGACTATGTAGGTTAACGAAAGGGCACTTGGACTATGTAGGTAACCTAGTGGTCACTTGGAATGTCTAGGTTACCTCGCGGGCACTAGGACTATGTAGGTTAACTAGCGGGCACTTGGATGATCAATGTTAACTAGCGGGCACTTGGACGATGTAGGTTAGCTAACGGTCACTTGGACTAAGTACGTCCCCTAGTGGGCACTTGGACACTCTAGGTTAACTAACGGGCACTAGGACTATCTAGGTTAACTAGCGGGCACTTGGACGATCTAGGTTAACTAGCGGGCACTTGTACTATCAAAGTTAACAACTGAGCCCTTGGACTATGTAGGTTAACTAGCGGGCCCTTGTGCTATCTATGTTACCTAGCGGGCACTTGGACTCTGTAGGTTACCTAGTGGGAACTTGGACTATCTAGGTTAACGAACGGGCACTTGGAATATGCAGGTAACCTAGCGGGCAATTGGACTGTCCAGGTTACCTAGCGGGCACTTGGATTTCTAGGTTAACGAACGGGCACTTGGAGTATGTAGGTTGCTTAGCGGGCACTTGAACTATCTAGGTTAGGTAAGGGGCACTTTGAGTATCTAGTTTACCTAGCGGGAACTTGGACAATGTAAGTTACCTAGCGGGCACTTGGACTATCTAGGTTACCTAGCGGGCCCTTGGACTATGTAGGTTTCCTAGAGGCACTTGGAATATCTAGGTTAACGAACGGGCACTTGGACTATGTAGCTTACCTAGCGGGCACTTGGACTATGTAGGATCCCTATTGGACATTTGGACTACTTAGGTTACTTAGCGGGCACTTGGACTATCTAGGTTAACTAGCGGGCACTTGGACTATCTAGGTTAACTAGCCGGCCCTTGTACTATGTAGGTTAACTAGTGAGCACTTAGACAATCTAGGTTAACTAGCGGACCTTGGACTACGTAGGTTAACTAGCGGGCCCTTGGACTATGAAGGTTAACTAGTGGGCACTTGGATGATCAATGTTAACTAGCGGGCACTTGGACTATCTAGGTTAGCTAACGGGCACTTGGACTAAGTACGTCCCCTAGTGGGCACTTGGCCACTCTAGGTTAACTAACGGGCACTAGGACTATCTAGGTTAACTAGCGGGCACTTGGACTATCTAGGTTACCTAGCTGGCACTAGGACTATGAAGGTTCCCTATCGGGCACTAGGATTATCTAGGTTACCTAGCGGGCACTTGGAATATGTAGGTCAACTAGCGGGCTCTTGGATTATGTAGGTACCCTATCGGGCACTTGAACTATGTAGGTTAAGTAGAGGGCATTTGGACTATGTAGGTTACCTAGCGGGCACGTGGACTATGCAGGTTCCCTATCGGGCACTTGGAAAATGTAGGTTAACTAGGGGGCACTAGCACTATGTAGGTTACCTAGCGGGCCCTTAGGCTATCTAGGTTATCTAGCGGGCATTTGGACTATGTAGGCTCCCTAGTGGTTATTTGGACTATATAGATTACTTAGCGGGCACATAGACTTTTTAGGTTACCTAGCTGGCACATGGACTATCTAGGTTACCTAGCGGGCACTTGGGCTATCTAGGTTAACTAACGGGCACTTGGACTATGTAGGTTCCCTAGTGGGCACTTGGATTATGTAGGTTCCGTATCGGGCACTTGGAGAATGTAGGTTAACTAGGGGGCACTAGGACAATGTAGGTTACCTAGAGGGCCCTTGGACGATCTAGGTTACCTAGGGGGAACCTGGACTATGTAGGTTAACTAGTGGGCACTTGGACTATCTAGGTTACCTAGCAGGCACTTGGACTAAGTACGTTCCCTAGCAGACCCTTGGACTATTTACGTTACCTAGCGGGCACTTAGACTATGTACGTTACATAGCGGGCACTTGGACTATGTACGTTTCCTAGCGGGTACTTGGACTACATAGGTTCCTTAGCGGGCACTTGGTCTATCTAGGTTAACTAGCGGGCACTTGGACTATCTAGGTTAACTAGCGGACATTTGGACAATTAGGGCCGCTAGCGGGCATTTGGACTATATTGGTTACCTAGCGGGCACTTGGACTATGTAGGTTAACGAAAGGGCACTTGGACTATGTAGGTAACCTAGTGGTCACTTGAAATGTCTAGGTTACCTCGCAGGCACTTGGACTATATAGGTTAACTAGCGGGCACTTGGACTAACTAGGTTAACTAGCGGGCCCTTGGCCTATGTAGATTAACTAGCGGCACTTGGACTATCTACATTAACTAGCGGGCCCTTGGACTATGTAGATTCCTTAGCGGACACTTGGACTATGTATGTTCCCTACGGACACTTGAACTATGTAAGTTAACTACCGGGCATTGGACTATGTAGGTTAACTAGCGGGCCCTTGGACTATCTAGGTTACCTAGCGGGCATTTGGACTATGTATGTTAACTACCGTGCACTTGCACTATCTAGGTTACCGAACGGGCATTTGGACTATGTAGGTAACCTAGCAGGCACTTGGAGAGTCTAGGTTACCTAGAGGGCACTTGAACTTCTAGGTTAAAGAACGGGCAGTTGGACTATGTATGTTGCATAGCGGCAATTGGAATATCTAGGTTAGGTAACGGGCACAAGAACTATCTAGGTTACCTAGCTGGCACTTGAACTATCTACGTTATAGCGGGTTCTTGGAGTATGTAGGTTACCTAAGTGGCTGTTGGACTATCTAAGTTACCAAGCTGGCACTGGGACTATCTAGGTTAACTAACGGGCACTTGGACTATGTAGGTCCCTAGCGGGCCCTTGGACTATGTAGGTTCCCTAGCGAGCACTTGGACTATGTGGGTTCCCTAGCGGGCATTTGGACTATCTAGGTTAACTAACAGGCACTTGGACTATGTAGGTTCCCTAGCGGGCACTTGGATTATGTAGGTTCCCTATCGGGCACTTGGACTATGTAGGTTAACTAGCGGGCATTTGGACTATGTAGGTTAACTAGCGGGCACTTGGACTATGTAGGTTACCTAGCGGGCACTTGGACTATATAGGTTCCCTATCGGGCATTTGGACTATGCAGGTTACCTAGCGGGCTCTTGGACTATCTAGGTTACCTAGGGGGAACCTGGACTATGTAGGTTAACTAGTGGGCACTTGGACTATCTAGGTTACCTAGCAGACACTTGGACTATGTAGGTTAACTAGCGGGCACTTGGACTATCTAGGTTACCTAGCGGGCACTTGGACTATGTACGTTCCCTAGCGGGCACTTGGACTATCTAAGTTACCTAGCGGGCACTTGGACTAGATAGGTTCCCTAGCGGGCAATTGGTCTATCTAGGTTAACTAGCGGGCCTTTGGACTATCTATGTTAACTAGCGAGCACTTGGACTATCTAGGTTAACTAGCGGGCATTTGGACTATTAGGGCCCCTTGCGGGCATTTGAACTATAATGGTTACTTAGCGGGCACTTGGACTATGTAGGTTAACGAACGGGCACTTGGACTATGTAGGTAACCTAGTGGTCACTTGAACTGTCTTGGTTACCTAGCGGGCACTTAGACTATGTAGGTTAACTAGCGGGCACTTGGACTATATTGGTTAACTAGTGGGCCCTTGGACGATGTAGGTTAACTAGCGGGCCCTTGCACAATGTAGGCTAACTAGCGGGCCCATGGATTATGTAGGTTTACTAGCAGGCACTTGGACTATCTAGGTTAACTAGCGGGCACATGGACTATGTAGTTTCTCTAGCGGGCATTTGGACTATGTAGGTTACCTAGCGGGCACTTGGACTATCTAGGTTACCTAGCAGGCACTTTGACTATCTAGGTTAAGTAACGGGCACTTGGACTATGTAGGTTGCCTAGCGGGCACTTGGATTATGTAGGTTCCCTATCGGGCACTTGGACTATGTAGGTTAACTAGCAGGCACTTCGACTGTCTAGGTTACCTAGTGGGCATTTGGATTATCTAGGTTAACGAACGGGCACTTGGATTATCTAGGTTAACGAACGGGCACTTGGACTATGTAGGTTACCTAGCTGCCACTTGGACTATCTAGGTTAGCTAACAGGCACTTGGACTATCTAGGTTCCCTAGCGGGCACTTGTACTCTCTAGGTTACCTAGCTGGCACTTAGACTATATAGGTCAACTAGCAGGCCTTTGGACTATCTAGGTTAGCCAACGGGCACTTAGATTATGTAGGTTAACTAGCGGGAACTTGGAATATGTAGGTTAAGTAGCGGACACTTGCACTATGAAGGTTAACTAGCGGGGCCATAGACTATGTAGGTTTACTATCGGGCCCTTGGACTATCTAGGTTCCCTAAAGGGCACTTGGATTATCTAGGTTACCGAACGGGCACTTGGACTATGTAGGCTAACTAGGGGGCCCTTTGACGATCTAGGTTACCTAGCGGGTACTTGAACTATCTAGGTTACCTAGCGGGTACTTGGACTATGTACGTTCCCTAGCGGGCTCTTGGACAATCTATGTTAACTAGTGGGCTCTTGGACTATGTAGGTTAACTAGCGGACACTTGCACTATGTAGGTTACCTAGCAGGCACTTGGACTATCTAGATTAACTAGCGGGCACTTGGACTATGTAGGTCAACTAGCGGGCCCTTTGACTATCTAGGTTAGTCAACGGGCACTTAGATTATGTAGGTTAACTAGCGGGCACTTGGAATATGTAGGTAAAGTAGCGGACATTTGCACTATGAAGGTTAACTAGCAGGCCCATGGACTATGTAGGTTTACTAGCGGGCCCTTGGACTATTTAGGTGCCCTAAAAGGCACTTGGACTATCTAGGTTACCGAACGGGAACTTGGACTATCTAGGTTACCTAGCGGGCACTTGGACTATGTAGGCTAACTAGGGGGCCCTTGGACAATCTAGGTTACCTAGCGGGTAATTGATCTATCTAGGTTAACTAGTGGGCACTTGCAGTATCTAGGTTACCTAGCGGGCACTTGGACTATGTACGTTCCCTAGCGGTCACTTGGAATATCTATGTTAACCCAGCGGGCACATGGAATATGTAGGTTAACTAGCGGACACTTGCACTATGTAGGTTACCTAGCATGCACTAGGACTATCTAGGTTAACTAGCGGGCACTTGGACTATCTAGGATAACTAGTGTGCACTTGGACTATGTAGGTTCCTTAGCGGGCACTTGGACTATCTAGGTTGCCTAGCGGGCCCTTGGACGATATAGTTTAACTAGCGTGCCCTTGGAATATCTAGGTTACGTAGCGGGCACTTGGTATATAGGTTAACTAGCGGGCACCTGGACTATGTAGGTTAACTAGAGGACACTTGGACTATCCAGGTTAACTAGTGGGCCCTTGGACTATGTAGGTTAACTAGCGGGCACTTGGATAATCTAGGTTAACTAGCGGGCACTTGGAAGATCTAGGTTAACTAGCGGGCACTTGGACTATCTAGGTTAACTAGTGGGCACTTGGACTATATGTTACCTAGCAGACACTTGGACTATGTAGGTTACCTAGTGGTCACTTGGACTATCTAGGTTAACGAATGGGCACTTGGAATATGCAGGTAACCTAGCGGGCATTTGGACTGTCTAGGTTACCTAGCGGGCACTTGGACTTCTAGGTTAACGAACAGGCTCTTGGACTATGTAGGTTAACTAGTGGGCACTTGGACTATCTAGGTTACCTAGCAGGCACTTGGACTACGTACGTTCCCTAGCAGGCCCTTGGACTATTTACGTTACCTAGGGGGCACTTAGACTATGTTCGTTACCTAGTGGGCACTTGGACTATGTAGGCTCCCTAGCGGTTATTTGGACTATATAGATTACTTAGCGGGCACTTAGACTTTGTAGGTTACCTAGCGGGCACTTGGACTATCTAGGTTACCTAGCAGGCACTTGAACTATCTACATTACCTAGCGGGTACTTGGAGTATGTAGGTTACCTACCAGGCTGTTGGACTATCTAGGTTACCTAGCGGGCACTTGGACTATCTAGGTTAAGTAACGGGCAGTTGGACTATGTAGGTTCCCTAGCGGGCACTTGGATTATGTAAGTTCTGTATCGGGCACTTGGACTATGTAGGTTAACTAGCCGGCATTTGGACCATGTAGGTTACCTAGCGGGCACTTGGACTATGTAGGTTCCCTATCGGGCACTTGGAGAATGTAGGTTAACTAGGGGGCAGTAGGACAATGTAGGTTACCTACCAGGCCCTTGGACTATCTAGGTTACCTAGGGGGAACCTGGACTATGTAGGTTAACTAGTGGGCACTTGGACTATCTAGGTTACCTAGCAGGCACTTGGACTATGTACGTTCCCTAGCAGGCCCTTGGACTATTTACGTTACCTAGTGGGCACTTAGACTATGCACGTTACCTAGCGGGCACTTGGACTATGTACGTGTCCTAGCGGGTATTTGGACTAGATAGGTTCCCTAGCGGGCACTTGGTCTATCTAGGTTAACTCGCGGGCACTTGGACTATCTATGTTAACTAGCGGACATTTGGACAATTAGGGCCCCTAGCGGGCATTTGGAGTATATTGGTTACCTAGCGGGCACTTGGACTATGTAGGTTAACGAAAGGGCACTTGGACTATGTAGGTAACCTAGTGGTCACTTGGAATGTCTAGGTTACCTCGCGGGCACTAGGACTATGTAGGTTAACAAGCGGGCACTTGGATGATCAATGTTAACTAGCGGGCACTTGGACGATGTAGGTTAGCTAACGGGCACTTGGACTAAGTATGTCCCCTAGTGGGCACTTGGACACTCTAGGTTAACTAACGGGCACTAGGACTATCTAGGTTAACTAGCGGGCACTTGGACAATCTAGGTTGACTAGCGGGCACTTGGACTATCAAAGTTAACAAGTGAGCCCTTGGACTATGTAGGTTAACTAGCGGGCCCTTGTGCTATCTAGGTTACCTAGCGGGCACTTGGACTATGTAGGTTACCTAGTGGGCACTTGGACTATCTAGGTTAACGAACGGGCACTTGGAATATGCAGGTAACCTAGCGGGCACTTGGACTGTCCAGGTTACCTAGCGGGCACTTGGATTTCTAGGTTATCGAACGGGCACTTGGACTATGTAGGTTGCTTAGCGGGCACTTGGAGTATCTAGGTTAGGTAAGGGGCACTTTGAGTATCTAGTTTAACTAGCGGGAACTTGGACAATATAAATTACCTAGCGGGCACTTGGACTATCTAGGTTACCTAACGGGCACTTTGACTATCTAAGTTACATAGCGGGCACTTGGACTATGTAGGTTAACTATCGAGCACTTGGACTCTAGGTTACATTGCGGGCACTTGGAGTATCTAGGTTACCTAGCGGGCCCTTGTACTATGTAGGGTTCCTACAGGCACTTGGACTATCTAGGTTAACGAACGGGCACTTGGACTATGTACGTTACCTAGCGGGCACTTGGACTATGTAGGATCCCTATTGGACATTTGGACTACTAAGGTTACTTAGCGGGCACTTGGACTATCTAGGTTAACTAGCGGGCACTTGGACTATCTAGGTCAACTAGCCGGCCCTTGTACTATGTAGGTTAACTAGTGAGCACTTGGACTATCTAGGTTAACTAGCGGACCTTGGACTACGTAGGTTAACTAGCGGGCCCTTGGACTATGAAGTTTAACTAGTGGGCACTTGGATGATCAATGTTAACTAGCGGGCACTTGGACTATCTAGGTTAGCTAACGGGCACTTGGACTAAGTACGTCCCCTAGTGGGCACTTGGCCACTCTAGGTTAACTAACGGGCACTAGGACTATCTAGGTTAACTAGCGGGCACTTGGACTATCTAGGTTACCTAGCTGGCACTAGGAATATGAAGGTTCCCTATCGGGCACTAGGATTATCTAGGTTACCTAGCGGGCACTTGGAATATGTAGGTCAACTAGCGGGCTCTTGGATTATGTAGGTACCCTATCGGGCACTTGGACTATGTAGGTTAAGTAGAGGGCATTTGGACTATGTAGGTTACCTAGCGGGCACGTGGACTATGCAGGTTCCCTATCGGGCACTTGGAAAATGTAGGTTAACTAGGGGGCACTAGGACTATGTAGGTTACCTAGCGGGCCCTTAGGCTATCTAGATTATCTAGCGGGCATTTGGACTATGTAGGCTCCCTAGTGGTTATTTGGACTATATAGATTACTTAGCGGGCACATAGACTTTTTAGGTTACCTAGCTGGCACATGGACTATCTCGGTTACCTAGCAGGCACTTGAACTATCTATATTACCTAACGGGTACTTGGAGTATGTAGGTTACCTACCGGGCTGTTGGACTATCTAGGTTACCTAGCGGGCACTTAGGCTATCTAGGTTAACTAACGGGCACTTGGACTATGTAGGTTCCCTAGTGGGCACTTGGATTATGTAGGTTCCGTGTCGGGCACTTGGAGAATGTAGGTTAACTAGGGGGCACTAGGACAATGTAGGTTACCTAGAGGGCCCTTGGACGATCTAGGTTACCTAGGGGGAACCTGGACTATGTAGGTTAACTAGTGGGCACTTGGACTATCTAGGTTACCTAGCAGGCACTTGGACTATGTACGTTCCCTAGCAGACCCTTGGACTATTTACGTTACCTAGCGGGCACTTAGACTATGTACGTTACATAGCGGGCACTTGGACTATGTACGTTTCCTAGCGGGTATTTGGACTACATAGGTTCCTTACCGGGCACTTGGTCTATCTAGGTTAACTAGCGGGCACTTGGACTATCTAGGTTAACTAGCGGACATTTGGACAATTAGGGCCACTAGCGGGCATTTGGACTATATTGGTTACCTAGCGGGCACTTGGACTATGTAGGTTAACGAAAGGGCACTTGGACTATGTAGGTAACCTAGTGGTCACTTGAAATGTCTAGGTTACCTCGCAGGCACTTGGACTATGTAGGTTAACTAGCGGGCACTTGGACTATCTAGGTTAACTAGCGGGCCCTTGGACTATGTAGATTAACTAGCGGCACTTGGACTATCTACATTAACTAGCGGGCCCATGGACTATGTAGATTCCTTAGCGGGCACTTGGACTATGTATGTTCCCTACGGACACTTGAACTATGTAAGTTAACTACCGGGCATTGGACTATGTAGGTTAACTAGCGGGCCCTTGGACTATCTAGGTTACCTAGCGGGCATTTGGACTATGTATGTTAACTACCGGGCACTTGCACTATCTAGGTTACCGAACGGGCATTTGGACTATGTAGGTAACCTAGCAGGCACTTGGAGAGTCTAGGTTACCTAGCGGGCACTTGAACTTCTAGGTTAAAGAACGGGCAGTTGGACTATGTATGTTGCATAGCGGCAATTGGAATATCTAGGTTAGGTAACGGGCACAAGAACTATCTAGGTTACCTAGCTGGCACTTGAACTATCTACGTTATAGCGGGTTCTTGGAGTATGTAGGTTACCTAAGTGGCTGTTGGACTATCTAAGTTACCAAGCGGGCACTGGGACTATCTAGGTTAACTAACGGGCACTTGGACTATGTAGGTTCCCTAGCGGGCCCTTGGACTATGTAGGTTCCCTAGCGAGCACTTGGACTATGTGGGTTCCCTAGCGGGCATTTGGACTATCTAGGTTAACTAACAGGCACTTGGACTATGTAGGTTCCCTAGCGGGCACTTGGATTATGTAGGTTCCCTATCGGGCACTTGGACTATGTAGGTTAACTAGCGGGCATTTGGACTATGTAGGTTAACTAGCGGGCACTTGGACTATGTAGGTTACCAAGCGGGCACTTGGACTATATAGGTTCCCTATCGGGCATTTGGACTATGCAGGTTACCTAGCGGGCTCTTGGACTATCTAGGTTACCTAGGGGGAACCTGGACTATGTAGGTTAACTAGTGGGCACTTGGACTATCTAGGTTACCTAGCAGGCACTTGGACTATGTAGGTTAACTAGCGGGCACTTGGACTATCTAGGTTACCTAGCGGGCACTTGGACTATGTACGTTCCCTAGCGGGCACTTGGACTATCTAAGTTACCTAGCGGGCACTTGGACTAGATAGGTTCCCTAGCGGGCAATTGGTCTATCTAGGTTAACTAACGGGCCCTTGGACTATCTAGGTTAACTAGCGAGCACTTGGACTATCTAGGTTAACTAGCGGGCATTTGGACTATTAGGGCCCCTAGCGGGCATTTGAACTATAATGGTTACTTAGCGGGCACTTGGACTATGTAGGTTAACGAACGGGCACTTGGACTATGTAGGTAACCTAGTGGTCACTTGAACTGTCTTGGTTACCTAGCGGGCACTTAGACTATGTAGGTTAACTAGCGGGCACTTGGACTATGTTGGTTAACTAGTGGGCCCTTGGACGATGTAGGTTAACTAGCGGGCCCTTGCACAATGTAGGCTAACTAGCGGGCCCATGGATTATGTAGGTTTACTAGCAGGCACTTGGACTATCTAGGTTAACTAGCGGGCACATGGACTATGTAGTTTCTCTAGCGGGCATTTGGACTATTTAGGTTACCTAGCGGGCACTTGGACTATGTAGGTTACCTAGCGGGCACTTGGACTATCTAGGTTACCTAGCAGGCACTTTGAATATCTAGGTTAAGTAACGGGCACTTGGACTATGTAGGTTGCCTAGCGGGCACTTGGATTATGTAGGTTCCCTATCGGGCACTTGGACTATGTAGGTTAACTAGCAGGCACTTCGACTGTCTAGGTTACCTAGTGGGCATTTGGATTATCTAGGTTAACGAACGGGCACTTGGATTATCTAGGTTAACGAACGGGCACTTGGACTATGTAGGTTACCTAGCTGCCACTTGGACTATCAAGGTTAGCTAACAGGCACTTGGACTATCTAGGTTCCCTAGCGGGCACTTGTACTCTCTAGGTTACCTAGCTGGCACTTAGACTATATAGGTCAACTAGCAGGCCTTTGGACTATCTAGGTTAGCCAACGGGCACTTAGATTATGTAGGTTAACTAGCGGGAACTTGGAATATGTAGGTTAAGTAGCGGACACTTGCACTATGAAGGTTAACTAGCGGGGCCATAGACTATGTAGGTTTACTATCGGGCCCTTGGACTATCTAGGTTCCCTAAAGGGCACTTGGATTATCTAGGTTACCGAACGGGCACTTGGACTATGTAGGCTAACTAGGGGGCCCTTTGACGATCTAGGTTACCTAGCGGGTACTTGAACTATCTAGGTTACCTAGCGGGTACTTGGACTATGTACGTTCCCTAGCGGGCACTTGGACAATCTATGTTAACTAGTGGGCTCTTGGACTATGTAGGTTAACTAGCGGGCACTTGGACTATGTAGGTCAACTAGTGGGCCCTTTGACTATCTAGGTTAGTCAACGGGCACTTAGATTATGTAGGTTAACTAGCGGGCACTTGGAATATGTAGGTAAAGTAGCGGACATTTGCACTATGAAGGTTAACTTGCAGGCCCATGGACTATGTAGGTTTACTAGCGGGCCCTTGGACTATTTAGGTGCCCTAAAAGGCACTTGGACTATCTAGGTTACCTAACGGGAACTTGGACTATCTAGGTTACCTAGCGGGCACTTGGACTATGTAGGCTAACTAGGGGGCCCTTGGACAATCTAGGTTACCTAGCGGGTAATTGATCTATCTAGGTTAACTAGTGGGCACTTGCAGTATCTAGGTTACCTAGCGGGCACTTGGACTATGTACGTTCCCTAGCGGTCACTTGGAATATCTATGTTAACCCAGCGGGCACATGGAATATGTAGGTTAACTAGCGGACACTTGCACTATGTAGGTTACCTAGCATGCACTAGGACTATCTAGGTTAACTAGCGGGCATTTGGACTATCTAGGATAACTAGTGTGCACTTGGACTATGTAGGTTCCTTAGCGGGCACTTGGACTATCTAGGTTGCCTAGCGGGCCCTTGGACGATATAGTTTAACTAGCGTGCCCTTGGAATATCTAGGTTACGTAGCGGGCACTTGGTATATAGGTTAACTAGCGGGCACCTGGACTATGTAGGTTAACTAGAGAACACTTGGACTATCCAGGTTAATTAGTGGGCCCTTGGACTATGTAGGTTAACTAGCGGGCACTTGGATAATCTAGGTTAACTAGCGGGCACTTGGAAGATCTAGGTTAACTAGCGGGCACTTGGACTATCTAGGTTAACTAGCGGGCACTTGGACTATATGTTACCTAGCAGACACATGGACTATGTAGGTTACCTAGTGGTCACTTGGACTATCTAGGTTAACGAATGGGCACTTGGAATATGCAGGTAACCTAGCGGGCATTTGGACTGTCTAGGTTACCTAGCGGGCACTTGGACTTCTAGGTTAACGAACAGGCTCTTGGATTATGTAGGTTAACTAGTGGGCACTTGGACTATCTAGGGTACCTAGCAGGCACTTGGACTACGTACGTTCCCTAGCAGGCCCTTGGACTATTTACGTTACCTAGGGGGCACTTAGACTATGTTCGTTACCTAGCGGGCACTTGGACTATGTAGGCTCCCTAGCGATTATTTGGACTATATAGATTACTTAGCGGGCACTTATACTTTGTAGGTTACCTAGCGGGCACTTGGACTATCTAGGTTACCTAGCAGGCACTTGAACTATCTACATTACCTAGCGGGTACTTGGAGTATGTACGTTACCTACCAGGCTGTTGGACTATCTAGGTTACCTAGCGGGCACATGGACTATCTAGGTTAAGTAACGGGCAGTTAGACTATGTAGGTTCCCTAGCGGGCACTTGGATTATGTAGGTTCTGTATCGGGCACTTGGACTATGTAGGTTAACTAGCCGGCATTTGGACCATGTAGGTTACCTAGCGGGCACTTGGACTATGTAGGTTCCCTATCGGGCACTTGGAGAATGTAGGTTAACTAGGGGGCACTAGGACAATGTAGGTTACCTACCAGGCCCTTGGACTATCTAGGTTACCTAGGGGGAACCTGGACTATGTAGGTTAACTAATGGGCACTTGGACTATCTAGGTTACCTAGCAGGCACTTGGACTATGTACGTTCCCTAGCAGGCCCTTGGACTATTTACGTTACCTAGCGGGCACTTAGACTATGCACGTTACCTAGCGGGCACTTGGACTATGTACGTGTCCTAGCGGGTATTTGGACTAGATAGGTTCCCTAGCGGGCACTTGGTCTATCTAGGTTAACTAGCGAGCACTTGGACTATCTATGTTAACTAGCGGACATTTGGACAATTAGGGCCCCTAGCGGGCATTTGGACTATATTGGTTACCTAGCGGGCACTTGGACTATGTATGTTAACGAAAGGGCACTTGGACTATGTAGGTAACCTAGTGGTCACTTGGAATGTCTAGGTTACCTCGAGGGCACTAGGACTATGTAGGTTAACTAGCGGGCACTTGGATGATCAATGTTAACTAGCGGGCACTTGGACGATGTAGGTTAGCTAACGGGCACTTGGACTAAGTATGTCCCCTAGTGGGCACTTGGACACTCTAGGTTAACTAACGGGCACTAGGACTATCTAGGTTAACTAGCGGGCACTTGGACGATCTAGGTTAACTAGCGGGCACTTGGACTATCAAAGTTAACAAGTGAGCCCTTGGACTATGTAGGTTAACTAGCGGGCCCTTGTGCTATCTAGGTTACCTAGCGGGCACTTGGACTATGTAGATTACCTAGTGGGCACTTGGACTATCTAGGTTAACGAACGGGCACTTGGAATATGCAGGTAACCTAGCGGGCACTTGGACTGTCCAGGTTACCTAGCGGGCACTTGGATTTCTAGGTTATCGAACGGGCACTTGGACTATGTAGGTTGCTTAGCGGGCACTTGGAGTATCTAGGTTAGGTAAGGGGCACTTTGAGTATCTAGTTTAACTAGCGGGAACTTGGACAATGTAAATTACCTAGCGGGCACTTGGACTATCTAGGTTACCTAACGGGCACTTTGACTATCTAAGTTACATAGCGGGCACTTGGACTATGTAGGTTAACTATCGAGCACTTGGACTCTAGGTTACATTGCGGGCACTTGGAGTATCTAGGTTACCTAGCGGGCCCTTGGACTATGTAGGTTTCCTACAGGCACTTGGACTATCTAGGTTAACGAACGGGCACTTGGACTATGTAGGTTACCTAGCGGGCACTTGGACTATGTAGGATCCCTATTGGACATTTGGACTACTAAGGTTACTTAGCGGGCACTTGACTATCTAGGTTAACTAGCGGGCACTTGGACTATCTAGGTCAACTAGCCGGCCCTTGTACTATGTAGGTTAACTAGTGAGCACTTGGACTATCTAGGTTAACTAGCGGACCTTGGACTACGTAGGTTAACTAGCGGGCCC